>NC_000079.6:94820046-94855046 GCF_000001635.26 Mus musculus | reverse complement strand
TAATAGACATAAAACAGCCATGAATGAACTCTCAGACACAAGTTTTAATTGAAGAAAACAGAGTAGTACTACTTTGGTGGAAAACAAGTATTTTATTGGGTTCTTGGGGTCTGGGGCTTGTTATTATAAGAATACCCCAAACCCCTGAAATCTTGTCCTCACAGTTTAAGGGGATTTGCCCTTGACACAAACATAGACTAGTGGCCAGAGTGTCCCTGACCAGATCCTGTTCTATCCTGTTCCTGTTCCGTAGTGGCTTTCTTGTCTCCCCCCTCTTCATAAGGCCCCTTGCCCCATGGGAGTGAGTGGCCAGGCCTCACCCCTGATTATCTTCAACTGTCAGGCCCCACCCACAGAACTCCCAAGATGTGATCCATCTAGCTCTGAACTTGAAAACCCACCAATCCTTACCCTGGAAATCTCTACCCTGCGAAGCTCAGCCACCAAGAAAGCCTATGTCTTCTGCTCAGTTCTCTGCTGCCTCTCCCCCACGCAGAGGCAACCGCTCTCCTGGTTTTTTTTTTTTTCCCTCCCAATGTGTGAGGTTCATTGTGTGATGTGACTTTGTGGTATTCCAGACTGCCAGGATACCTTTCCATCTGAGCTGTGTTTAGAGACACATGTTTTACGTTGTTAACAGGGAGGAAAGGGACTCTGTAACAAGCTGTGTGGGTTAAGAGAATGAGAACCCATGTCCCATCGTCCCCACTACTGTCTTCCCTGCATGCTGTCCCTGCCAGCCAGGTGAGTGCTTCCCGGCTTTGGCTCACACAGAACCACGCCCTGCAGCCTCCAGCTCCTTTGAGGACCTTACCTCAGGCTGAGTCTGAGCCTGCTGCAGATCCTGGATTTTCTTGTTTGCCATATTCCTGATGTTCTGGCATCTGGCAGGGATGAGATTGTTCCTTGCTGGCCTGGTCACTTCTTAGAAGCCACAATGGTTTGGTAGGAGGAGAAAGCCACAGAGGCCTCCCTCGAAACCAACTGCCTTCCCTGTGTAGCTTAATATCCCAGAAGGCACTACGCCTGTATCCTTATTACCACAGACTTGCAAGCTAGACAAGGAGGGACCACCCGTAAGCAGATCTTACCAAGATGACCTCCCTATAACCCTCAGTTTCTTACCCTGCCCCGCAGCCCCTTGCTTAACTCCATGAAGCATATGCCCAGGTCTTTTCTTGGTCTGTCTGGTACGACACAGCCTGGCTTGGGAACCGTGAGAAACAAACCTTTAATAGCAGCAGCCTCCTGATAAGTTTGCCTTCTCCAGTTTGAGTAAATTCGACATTTTAAGGCAAATTCCTGTGGCTTTATGTTTCCTACTCTCCAGCCTCAAGCAACTGTCGGAGATGTTACCAGGACAACAGTTCTGTATTCCCCACTGCCCTGGGCACTGCTATGGGGCACGGATTAGGACTCCCTTCACCTGGAGACATAGTTTTCCTCTCGGTGGGTTAGACATTTCTCTTTCACCAAAGGCCTCTCTACAAGTCTGCACCAAGTTAGATATCTATAGCGACATGATATTATTGCCAGGAAACAAAGAGTCAAATGCAATAAAGAAAGTGGACACAGGGGTGGGGAGGGGGGGCTGGAGAGATGGCTCAGCAGTTAAGAGCATTGACTGCTCTTCCAGAGGACCTGAGTTCAATTCCCAGCAACCACATTGTGGCTCACAACCATCTGTAATGGGATCTGATGCCCTCTTCTGGTGTGTCTGAAGACAGCTATAGTGTACTCGTCATATATATATAATAAATAAAATCTTAAAAAAAAAAAAAAAGAAAAAAGAAAAGAAAGTGGACACGGGAATTCTTAGAATGTGACACTAGAAAGCAACATTAGGGATCCTCCAGACAGGAGATGCTAGGCTCTTCCTATAACCCAGAGAGGTGAAGTGACATTATTCCCAAGGCACACAGGGACCAATGATACACAAGTATAATGTGTACAAGTGACTTCCTTTTCTGTTAGGTATTCAGTATATCATATATATATATATATATATATATATATATATATACACACATACCATATATGTAGTATATAAGAATATATATGAAGATATATGTATGAGTATATATGATATATAAAGATAAATATATATAAATATAAAAGAGAATCAAAAATGTGTGTGTGTGTGTGTGTGTGTGTGTGTGTCTAACTTAAAGACAAAGAAGAGTTTCACTGAAAACTACTAGCTCTTAGAGGAGAAAATAAGAGTCAGAAACTAGTCACGTCCTTGGAGAGAAATGCGCCCTCCCTGTACAGAAGAGGAAAGTGACCACATTGTGCTACTCTCTTTTTACAAAAACACGACTCAGAAAATGTTAAGGAATTTTAAGTGGCTCATAAGAAGAGTAAAAACGGGACAGAAGACAGCAGTGACTGAAAGGTTTAAACAGTGTTTAAAAATAGAAAGGTTGGGCATAATTGCACACACCTTTGGTCTCCTGGGACTGAGGTAGGCAGAGATCTGTGAGTCTGAGGTCAGCCTGGTCTATACAGCAGGTTTGGGGCAAGATGAGGCTACAAAATGAGATTTTTGTCTCCAAAGCAAACAAACAAACAAAGGAGTGGCAGAAAGCACAGCGAAGTGCGTGTGAGGAAGGGATGACAGAGTACAGTCTTTGCACTCAAGAACACAAGGGGACAGGGTCTTGGCCCCACAAGGCCATGGAGATGCCCAGGATGGCAAACGGTCCAGGGTCAGGTGACCACACTGACTTTGCCAAGAATAGAGGATTTATTCTCCACTGAGATTGGATTTAGAAACACTAAAAGGCCCAGAGATGGGGACCATGGAAATAAATATGTCTCCTCACACCCATCCCCCAGTCCCCACACACCAGTCTCAGGCCACCCATGACTCCCCTAGATGGCAGCCTGGGGAGAGAAAGGCCTCCACAGCCCGACACGTGGTATGGTGACACTTGTGGCCACATCTTCCTCCTTTGCTGACCCCTGAGGAGGACTTTGTTGAGCAGCCACCCACACGGCATCTCCAGGCAGCTCTCTGGCCCCTTGTCTATGGATGCAGGGTGGAGAAGCATTGAGTCCACCTGAGAGATGCTGTCAGGATGCAGCCAGAAGATCAAGCCAAGAGCATGAAGAAAGAAACTAGACAAGTGCAATTAAAATCTAAAGAGACTTACGATATCACAGGGGGGAGCAAAGACCGCACTCAGAAAACACATGAGGATGGCTGAGAGATCAACAAAGCTCTTAGAAAACAAACAAACAAACAAACAAAGAGTAAAAGATCAGTGAAGGATGACAGGTGACACTGAGGAAATTTCCCTGAAAACAATTAACAAACGGACAACAGAACAGAAAAAACTATGAGCTATGCTGCTCCATAGAACACTTTACCAATCACAGCTGTTAATTTAGTTTTCTGGTAGCCAAGTTTAAGAGGGGGGAAAAAATCAGCAAGGAGAATTAATTTTAGTAACCGCTTTAGCCTACTAAATCTAAGACTCTATCATTTTTAAACACGCTGCGGTGTAGAATTATAATATTTTATAATTTTTTTTATATTAACACAGCGTGTCTCAATTTAGGCAATTCTCATTTCAAGTATTCAATAGACTCAAGTGCCTGTGGGCTGCAGTAGTGGACAAAGCACACACAGAGGGGCCCACCTAGAACGTCCAAAGTCTCAATAATGAAGTGCACACAGAGGAAGACACTTTGGAACCCTGGAAGCAGAGGACTCGGCATGAAGACCGCAGGAGGGAGCCATCGGAGAACAGGTGTGAGCTAAACCCAGCTGGGAAGGAGGGTCTGAGAGGGAGGGCCCACGGCAGAACCCAGATATGTTCCGTTTTAAGTTTGGAAAATTGACTCCGGGTTGTTTGATTGATGTGTCAAAGCATCTCAGAACACTTCATTTGTGCAGGCTTATAGAAAGCTAACATTAAAAATGGAGGCTATTACTAACTATGAGAAAAATAATTATGGGTCAATCAAACATAATCATAGCACATTGATTGGCTTAAGAGCACGAGGTTCCCAGGGTCATTACAAGAAGTCGATAAACGCTTCGGAGCAGTGAGAAGCCCACATGTGGGGATCCTGCCTGGGACTAGAGGCTCTTCAGATTCAAGAACTTTCAGGACTTGGGAAGACTTGAATAGGCTTTGCCTAAACTGCACAGTCCAGTCACATGGGTTATGGGAAGTCTGGATTTTAGGCTAGGGGTGAGCTGCCTGTGTAGCCTTTGCTTAGAGACCAGGAGACACAGGAGGAAGTCAAAAGTGCCCCTGGGGAGTGAGGCTGAGAAGATGACAGCACAAGTGTCAGCAGTGTCCCACAGCCTTTAAGACGCTCAGTTTTAGCTGGGCATGGTGACACACGCCTTTAATCCCAGCATTTGGGAGGCAGAGGCAGGTGAATTTCTGAGTTCGAGGCCTGCCTGGTCTGCAGAGTGAGTTCCAGGACAGTCAAGGCTACACAGAGAAACCCTGTCTCGAAAAACCAAAAACCAAAATCCAAAAACCAAAAAAACACAAAAAGATGCTCAGTTTCAAATACTTTATATTGGGTGTGTAGTTGTGCATGCCTTTAATCCTAGCTCTTGGGAGGTACAGGCAAGTAGATTTCTTTGAGTTTGAGACCAGCCTGGTCTACATAGCAAGTTTCAGGACAGCCAAGGGCTACATGGGCGACTGTGTCAAAAACCTATATATGGGGACTAGAGAGATGGCTCAGCAGTTAAGAGCACCAACTCCTCTTCCAGAGGTCCTGAGTTCAATTTCCAGCAACCACATGGTGGCTCACATGGTAGTTATTCTGTAATGGGATCCAATTTCTTCTTCTGGTGTGTCTGAAGACAGTGACAGTGTACATGAAATAAACAAATAAATCTTTAACAAAACTATATATATATGTACATATATATATAATCAATATAAATGAAATACATAAAAATTATACCCTCACACATATATATGAATGAAAGTAATCAATAAAGATAGATGCTGAGAGTTGAAAGTGAAGGGCCTATGTGCTTTCTAGAAGGTTTGAGTTGACAGGGTTTCTAAGCAGAGCAGGGATTTTTACTGCTCCTTGACAAATCATTACCCTGTCTAGTTTGGTCATTTTCAGCTTTCCTCTCCCTCCAGTGAGGAGAGTTGTTGAAATAAAGAAATTGATCCACAGATGCGTTCAAAGCTAGAGGTTTTTGTAAAAGTACTGCGTGCTTAGGAGTGCTTTTTCTTTTTTAACGTCAAGTGAGCATAACTGGTGTTGCTGCTTTTGGAATATGGAGCTAGAAGATTCTTACAGATGAGCTAACTCTCTGGCCCCTGGGCTTGGTGAATCCTCGCCCAGGGCTCATGCACACTCAGAGGAGGGGGCGGGGTGGGGCGATTGTTTAATAAAAGTTTGGTTCCGCGAGTCCAGCTCCAAGTGTACTTCTCCAAGGGTTTAAACAACAAACGACATCATTGCTAAGCACCCAGGGAGGCCACGCGCCTTCTCCACCAGCCACTTCCTCAACCGACAGTTTAGGGAAACACGGATATAGAGAAGTTAGGGTTTTCAAGAATATGGTTCCTTGGCTCCCTTCAGTGACATCTGGGGACCTCCTATGTGGCGGAACCTGTGACTTCTCAGGCCTCACTCCAGATCTATTGAATCATGAAGTGTTAATGAGCCCTGCAGGTGATTGTGATTTCGCACAAAAGTGCGCTTCGGGCTTGAACTCTCACTAAGGGGTTGTCTTAGGGAACCGGGGAATAAGTCCCAGAGAGGGCTTGTCCATCACTCAGCCACATGGAACTTTATCCGTAAGAACTGAAAACGTAAGCTGATTTACGTACTTGAAGTCTGGTGTTACAGGGAAGACAAGGGGACTGTGTAAACGTTGAGAAGGTTGACCCAGCCTGAGATTTAAATCCTATCCGTGAACTGCTGTGCTGAGCTCAAACCATCCACTCACAGGCTCCCAGTCATGTGGGGGCCTTGCTAACTTGTACTGTATAAATCAGAACTGGTCAGGCATTCTGTTGCTAGTGGCTGACACATCCCATGTGACCCAGAGGTCTTCTGTCTCTCTGAGAGTTTTTCATAGGATCTGCAAATTGAGTTTATGGCAGCTCTGAGGCATAGCACATGCAATCCAAACTGTGTGTACTGTCCCTTCTTGCATGTTCCTGTGGGATCCTGTATGACCTTTACCAGAGCCCGTGGGCTGACCACTGGGTACCACTTCCTGCATCTGTATATGATGAACTCATTATGAGTGTGTGTGTGTGTGTCTGTTTTCCTTTATAAGCTGACAGAAGAAGATATCTGTTGTTATAGTTCAGCCAATTCTGAGCTGTGCCTCTGGTCTGACCAGTGTTAGGGTGCACATTCAATAAACTATTCTTGCTTAAGTGAGATCAGTGTTCATCTGGCTTGGCAACTGCTGAACCCCAACAAAAATTGCCCAGTTTCTGTCTCCGATTTATTAGCCTATCCTCAGGAGATAATGAGTGCTTTTGGGATACTTAGCATTTCCCATAATTCTGCCAAAACCACAGCTAAGCAGCAGTGTCTGTTTCTCCTTCCATGTAGATCATGGTTGTCCATCAGGTCTGGCTCTTGCTGTAGAAGCAGCAGCTGTTTTCTCTCACTTTCACCCATGGAAGCATCCACCGGCTGGAGTCATCTTTATCCATGGATGCATTCATCAGCTGGTGGCTTTTTCCTTTTGCTTTGTTTGTTAGTTGGTTTTATTTTTGAAATTAGCTAACTTGCTGAAATATGGCTGATAACCCAAGACTTGAGCTGGAGGTATTGCTCCAGAATGTGGGTTAGTTGCTGTACACCCAGAGATAGCATTTTTTTTTGCGGTGCTGAGGATTGAGCCTAGGTTCACTGGCATGCTACGCAGGAGGTCTACCACGAAGCCACTCCCAGTCACTACTCTCTTGTCAATTGTCTTTGATTGTGGCTCAGCTTCAGGAAGCAGCATGCACTGATTGCTTTTACTTGTATGCTATTAACCCAATAGGGATTAGCCCAGCAGACGGGACAACACCCTTAAGTTGTGTGTGGAGTGAGGGAGAAGGGCCATGAGGTGAAGATGAAGCTTGCGAATGCACGATGCAGCGCTCACTGGTGACTGAAGGTAGCTCTGGAGCCTTTGGATCAACAAACACTTGGGAAGACCTCTGAAGTGTGTTTCTTTTCACAGTTCCCAGAGGCCGCGCTAACACTTGTCTAGTAAGATCCTAATGTCAGCTCTGACACCACAGCTTTAGAGCAGTTTTTAATCACACCTTCTTGTTCTAATTCTACACACAAACACACGGGCTACCGATACCTTTGTCTGTTGCTTAAAAGCATTCTGTAGGAGAGCAATGTTTACTGCACAGATTTCTTAAATCTGCTTTTTAAAATGTGTTTATGTGTTCAGCATGCACATACACATGTACCATGTGTGTACCTGGTGTCCACAGAGGCCAGGAGAGGGCACCAGGTCCCCCAGAACTCAGTTGTGACCCACCACGCATGTGCTAGGAACAGACCCCCGATCCTTAAGAAGAACAGCCAGTGCCCTCAGCCACTGAGTCATCTCTCTAGCCCCTTATCCACTTCAGTTTACTTTGTTGTGTAGCATAAGAAGGAAATATATATTAATGATTTGTTTTATGTAAGTACACTGTCATCTTCAGACACACCAGAAGAGGGCATCAGATCCCATTACAGATGGTTGTGAGCCATGGTGTAGTTGTTGGGAATTGAACTCAGGACCTCTGGAAGAGCAGTCAGTGCTCTTAACAGCTATCTATCCAGCCCTGGAAATCTTTTTTTGTTTGTTTGTTTGGTTTTTTTTTTTTTTTTGTTTTTGTTTTTTGAGACATGGTTTCTCTGTGTAGCCCTGGCTGTCCTGGAACTCACTTTGTAGACCAGGCTGGCCTCGAACTCAGAAATCCACCTGCCTCTGCCTCCTGAGTTCTGGGATTAAAGGCGTGCGCCACCACACCCGGATTTTTTTTTTTTTTTTTTTGGCACTGGGATGGGAGTGAACCCAGGCCTCACAGGTGTGTAATGCTGTGTCCCTCACACACGGAAGGCACGTGTTCTGTGTCTCTTGGCTCTCATTAATCTCAGCATATAACTCATCTTACTAATTCCATTTTATTGCAGTGGAGTTATCCATTCCTTTAGCTCCAACTTGAAAGGCCAGCTCTGTCAGCAAGAGTGTTGATATGTACCGAATATGGCTTAGCATCTTTGTGTCGTCTGCTGACACCTCTCCAACCGACCACTGCAGCTTCCGGCATTTCTGCAGACCCTCCCACCCACTCTCCAAAGAAGTTTCCTGCTTCTTTTCTCTGTCTCTAGTTCTGATGCAGGCTGGGTTGGATCTATACATTATTTTGTGGAGAATCTTCAAACTACTCTTCTTACTGCATTAAATTCTCTTATTCACTGCACCAACTGAAAAACTCTTTATCAGTGTTTTCTTCTAGCTTTTTACTTTCTCTTCTCTAGACTGAAATCACTGACCAACTTAAGTGCATCTTGATGTCACAGGTAAAGATGTTGGCATTTTGTTTTTTAGATTGCTAGCCAGTCATTGAATAATCTAGTTTTCCTTCAGGGACCTGAACTAGCTGAATTCATAGATGTGCATGTAAATTCGTATATATTTCCTTCTATATCATACATAACTTGCTCCTGCCCCCATTTTCTCCCTTTAGGAAGCACCCATGCAAACACTTGTTCGCAAACTCCAGGGATCAACCCCAGGGCCTTGCACTCACAAGGTAAGTGGCCCACACTTCGGCTTGACTTGGTGAGTTCCAACAGCAGGCAGAGCTAGCTCTCTCACTGTACCTTTTCATAACCCCTCTCAGCCAGCGCTCTTCCTTGCTCCAAATCCTGCTGGATATTAGTCACTGTTTTGATTAATATAAGGAGAAATAACACTTTTTCACAGTCTTTTTTTCCTCAGTATATAGGACAAGTTATTCAAAGTGTCTTATCCGACTCTCTGGGGCTCAGTTCTTTTCTATTTGGTGACTGCTGCCACACATTGAGAGCGTTTGGGTTCTTGGAGGGCTGGAAGAACTACAGCCTGCACGAGGATGGAGACTGTTTCCCATCTCTGTGGGCTTCTGCACGGGAATCTGTGGACCCCATGGGAGAATATTCCATGCTTGCCTCTTTATGGCTCCACCTCCAGGACCACACCAGCTCACAGGGAGCCATCAACTGCCCTGTCCTGTGTCCTGTTTTGCTAGGATGCCAGGCCTGTTGGCTTACTCAGTGGTTTCATCTTTTTCCTACAAGAATCCCATTTACAAATCCAGCTCCATTCTCAGGCCTTGAACACGTCTTTCTGGGTGGCATAATCCAAGCCTTCACCATTGTGTAATTTTCTAAGTGCCCATGTTAAGATCCCACGATACAGCAGCCCCTCGGGCTTCCCGGTACCCATCAGTTGCTTAGAAAGAGAGTGATGTACCATCTCCTGTGCTTATTTCTTATTTCTTCCCGTAGCTAGTCTCATCAGCTGATACTTAAGTGCATCAGGACAACAACTCAGTATTCATTACTAATTTGTGCCTAATTAGTACTGGGTAGAACAGCAGAAACACAACTACCATTTGCATTTCTTCCTTTGTGAAGCATGTGTTTTTATTCTTCATCTCTTTTTTTTTTTCCACTGAAAAAAAATCTGTATTAATCTGAAAAACACTGTGCAATAAAAATATTTCCATCTTGTGACGTAATGAAGATATTTCCCTTGAAAACTATGACAGCATCATGTTAACTGTCCGTCAGAAGGCACAGCACAGGAGGAGGGCGCAGGGCACCTAGCTATGAGTGTCTGTCTGAAAGGTACTTCTCAGAAGAGCAGAAGAGAAGCTGGCCATAAGTGCGATGTGGGTCTTAAGAAGCGCTCTTGAACTTCAAGTACACTAATACTTCTAATTTGTTTGACAGTACACTATTTCTGAACCATTCAATATCTTTCGAGCTAACATACTCAACAGGGCTTCAAGGACTAAATCATCTGATTAACCCTTTCATGCCAACTGCTTCAGAACTCATGCTCTTCTCTCACACGTGTCAAATTCCCAACAACATTTAAAGCCACCCAATCCACCATCAAGGAAAGGATTAATCTCTCCCTGGTTTATCTAAATGACCAAATAATAAGGTTTAAATGATAACCAGGTATAGGATATGTCCTTATTAAGTCTGATGGGATTTTTTAAAAGCCAACTAATGTGATAAAGTTTGCAAAGTGATCTAGATTAAACAAGTTTGACTGCTCAATTTGGAAGATTCAGCGCACAGGTACAGGTAATTGTAAAATGTTAGGCTCTGAATGGTACTGTCCAGAAAGTTGAGAAATGTTAAGTGGACATTCTATTAACTAGTTTTACCACTTATACAGTATGCATGTGCTTACTTTAAGCGTGCCTTTCCCCTCCCGCAGTTCTATTTCTTCCTAAGGAACAATTTACATGCTACAATACAGGCTAAGGAAGGGCAATCTAGTTACTGGGAAATAAACACTTAACATAAATGTAAATGATCAAAGGCTCAACCAGAAGCTCCTGTTGGGATCACTGGGAAAACCGGGGCTTACTAGGGTGCGCTTCCCCACAGCCAGGTCCAAATGAGGGGCTGAGACAGCCGGAGTGTGCACTCTGGTACTGTGGCAGGAAGACAGCCGGAGTGTGCACTCTGGTACTGTGGCAGGAAGACAGCCGGAGTGTGCACTCTGGTACTGTGGCAGGAAGACAGCCGGAGTGTGCACTCCGGTACTGTGGCAGGAAGACAGCCGGAGTGTGCACTCCGGTACTGTGGCAGGAAGACAGCTGGAGTGTGCACTCCGGTACTGTGGCAGGAAGACAGCCGGAGTGTGCACTCCGGTACTGTGGCAGGAAGGGACCCTCAGACAGGCCAGGGAAGGACAGTATTTTCTCTTCTCCAGTTCTGAGTTTCAGTGAAGTTGCTAGTTTTGAGCGATCATCCAGCCTTGAAACCAGAACAAGCCAACCGTCCTAAGCTCTTTCCAGCACTGTTTGTCCCCCACTGTAGGTTTAAACTTCCTTTGCTCATACTGTTCTGACTCACTGAATCAATCAATGCTCACGTTCAGCTGGGGCCACAAAGTTTACACACATGTTCCAGGCATGTAAGAAGCTAAACGAATTATGTATTTGAGGGGGGAAAGCCCTCAAATGATTTTGTAATGAGTTTATAATCCTGCAGGAAAAATACTTTGTGACAAAATGATACTATTTCCAGTCAATCAAGGCAATTTGGCTGTGTCTCGTACTCATGTCTGAGACCCTGGCCACTCAGGACACTGAGGCAGGAAACTATTTTAAGTTCAAGACAACTGTGTACTACACTGTTAGCTCACAGCAACCTGAGGAACATAACAAGACCCTATCTCAGAAGGCCAAGTAAAACACAAAATCCGGGTGGAGCTGCAGCTTGGTAGGAGCACATTTGCCTACCATGCTTGAGGGCCTAGCTGCATCACTAGTACAAAACCAAAAGGGGACAGAAACCACAGAGAATGAGTCCAGTCGCGTGTGCTAACATTCCTTCCTGGGGCGGGGGGCACAAACAAAGTCTGCCTTCATCCTAAGGGCCAACAACAACTCAGGCCGGGTCCCATAAAAGTTCAGTCTGGGGACACAAAGAACTCATTGGGCTCACTGACAGAGCAGGGGTGGGTGGGTGGGGCCTCTGCCCAGCAGGACTGGCTTCCCACATCTGCACAGGCAAGAGCCTCCCCTAGTGCTCCCAGCTGACACTGCACAGGCAGAGCCTCCCCTAGTGCTCCCAGCTGACACTGCACAGGCAGAGCCTCCCCTAGTGCTCCCAGCTGACACTGCACAGGCAGAGCCTCCCCTAGTGCTCCCAGCTGACACTGCACAGGCAGAGCTCCTCTAGTGCTCCCAGCTGACACTGCACAGGCAGAGCCTCCTCTAGTGCTCCCAGCTGACACTGCACAGGCAGAGACCCCCTAGTGCTCCCAGCTGACACACTCTAGTTTTAAACCCAACCTGCGACTACGAACTATTTACACTTCAGATAACCTTCAAAAACACCTGATTTAATGACACTTAACTAAGTGGCCAACTGAAAATTTGGTAAAGTATAAAACAAACAATTTTATTAGATGAACTCATTTATTTGACACATTAAGTTATGCAAAGAAAAATAAATGCAACTGCATAAAAAGAACCACGTTTTCATATTATTAAACACAGCAGTGGCTGAAAACAATGAATTGTAGAATGGACCCCAGGATTTAATGCAAAAAAACATCCCATACAGAAAAATGTCAGGCTTCTAGCTTTACGGAATCCAGCACTACACGGGCTTCTTTATACTCCTCGGCTTCTTCCAAGTCTTTTTCACTTTCCTGAAATGAAAAATAACAAAATTAAGTTTGTCGTTTAGGAATTTCAATACTTTGCTGCATATAATACAGACCAGTAAGTAACTTGAGAATTAGAGAAAAGGATTCTAAGATTTCTAAGTATAAAACAGTTCTGTCCCTTTGTTCCTAGGAAAGGAAGAAATGAGAGGTTAGCTTATTTTTATTATATATTTTCATACTATATTTTCATGTTATAATTAAGAACACAGTTGTCTACAATTATTAGCATTAAATAATTAAATAAAATCACAAATTAAAAAAATCATTATTTGTCCAACATCATCATACAAGAGATTATTTACAATGTACAAAGTAAAAACAAGGACTTGCTAATCATCCATCGTAAAATGGTACTCCAATTACTCCCATGCTACAGGATGTCACTAATGTCACCCAAGTTAAATACAATCAAATTAGAAAAACGGACTGTCTGCTTATTTTTGAGTATTCATATTGACACTAAAAATATTAACTAACATCTTTAATTTTCTTTTAGATTTTTTTATTAATTTATTTCATGTATATAAGTACACTGTCACTGTCTTCAGACACACCAGAAGAAGAAATCGGATCCCACGACAGATAAACTACCATGTGAGCCACCATGTGGTTGCTGGGAATTGAACTCAGGACCTCTGGAAGAGCAGTCAGTGCTCTTAATCTCTGAGCCATCTCTCCAGCCCCCCTTAATTTTCTGATATTTAAAAATTGAGTTTTTATACACACTAATATGTAGGAAACTCTCACTAAAATATAACAACAGACTAATTAGAGAATGCCTATGTCTTTACACAAAAGTCTTAGACTTTTTTAAAAAAGTTATTTTTCTTTTTACGTGTGTGAGTATTTTGCCTGAAAGTATCTGTGTGCCTCACGCATGCCTGCTGCCCATGGAGGCAGAGGAGGCAGAGTGTGTGATCCTTTGGAACTGAAGTTACAGTTTGTTGTGAGCTGACTTGTGGTATGGGGGCTGAACCTGGGTCCATCAGTCCATCCCTTGAGTTTTAAATGAAGTTACGGACAACAAAAGATGCAGACAGTTATAACAGAGATAAAAAGGAATAATGTGCATATTCAACATGTTTCTTTCAGTAAATTTAGGTTTACTGAGAAGAGGTAATAGTTTAATGTAACCCCAAGTACAACTACCCAAACACATTATTTTTAAACAATATTATTATTTTATCTTATCAGCTATTAGATTCCTAAGGAGAAAAAAAGCATTGAAATTGTTAAGACATATAAATGGTGTTTCTATGTAGTATTTTAACAGTGGTTTTCTCTCTCTCTCTCTCTCTCTCTCTCTCTCTCTCTCTCTCTCTCCCTCCCTCCCTCCCTCCCTCCCTTCCTTTTCATTTTGTTTGGTTAGGTTTTTTTTTTTTTGAAACAGGGTTTCTCTGTGTAGCCCTGGCTGTCCTGGAACTTACTTTTTAGAGCAGGATGGCCTTGAACTCAGAGATATGCTGCCTCTTTTTTTTACTTTATCTACCTTCTAATAAATAAAAATGAGTTTCTCTGTTTGATGAATATCAGCATCCTACCTTTAAGAAGTTCACTATGGGACCTGGAGAGATGCCTGAGTGGATTAAAAGCACTTGTTGCTCTTCCAAAGGAATAGAGGTCAATTCCTAGTACCGACATCAGGTGGCTCACAGCTGCAATGATGATTGGATGATATGACAGACACCTTTTGTCCCTAACAGCACACTGGGGGCAACACTACTCACTAGGTCAGGGATACTGAGTTATAGGAGAGTGGAGAAACTGAGCACAAGTAAGTGGCCTTGTGTGTATTTATTTTCCTCTACTATTAACTGGATGTGACATTACCAGTTGCTTCAAATTCCGGTAACTTGATTTCCCCATAATAAACTATAATCTGGAATTGTCAATAAAATTAAACCCTTTCTTCCTGAAGTTGCATTGTAAAGGCTAAAGTTATGTTTTAAGTTTTAAATCGCTGTACTGAAGAGATGTATTAAACAAAAATTTTTCTAACCTGTAAGCCCCACTTGCCCACTTCCTGGAATGCTGGGGGCTGTTGTTCATGTAAGATAACAAGCCACATGGCCTAAAGAGCTTACACTGAGGACATACATGAAACACACCAAGAACCAGCTGGCCAGCAATGGGGCATTTATGGTTATTAATAGGCTAGCAGGGTTATTATAGTCTCAGAACCTGCCCAGTTTAGGTTTGTAGCTTGTTAATAATTCTGATATCTGTGTTGTTCACTTGGGAGCTAAACAAGAAAGACTATGGCAAAAATCTCCCATAAAAATCACTTCAGTAGTGCATGGCCTTGTGGGTTCCACCTTTATAAGCATCTGACTAACGTAGTTCATGGCTATTCTCTTGAGAGAACTCTCTTGAGAGTTCTGGGGATGAACCTGGACAGTGGCCATCCTCCTAGATAATATTTAATATAACTTGCTTCAAATTGGCTCAAAAATTATGATAGTACCATTATGCTCACCTGGTGGGATTCAGTTTTCTGTTAGGGTTGTTTGTTTGTTTTTAATCTCAGCAACAGACATGAAACCAGGATAGTTCGGATGGTTTATTTTTGAGACCGGGACTCTATGTTGACCCTGAACTCACAGAGACGTACCTGCCTCTGATTCCCGAGTGTTAGAACTATAGGTGTGTGTCACCACCCCGGGCTGTGTGATGGTTGGCACTGACTGCCGACTTGATATAATCTGGAATCGCCTGGGAATACCTCTAAGCTCTTGAATAAGGATATAATGTTGACTGGCTGATTCAAGTCCCTGTGACCTCCATAGGATGTAACCTGGAATTATGAGCCAAATAAGCTCTTTGTCTCTTAAGCTAGTTGCTTTTATTCAGTATTTTATCACAGCAACAAGAAACAAAACTAAGGCAGACAATAGAACCAAGAGGTAGGCACTTGCTGTGATGATCTGACCAGGTGGCTTCTAGGCCACTGCAGCTGTTTCGTGGGAAGAACATGGACGTGTTTGGTAGATGGTTAAGAAAATCCATTAAATGCTGGAAGCAGAGGCTAACCTGCGATCTAGTGGAGTGTGGAGGATAAGAATGTGGAGGCCAGAAAATAGTTACAGAGGGAACAAGGGCTCTCGGGAACTGGGCTGGGGTCATTCCTGTGGCATTTTGGCCAGAGTCTGGCTTCATTCTGTTCCTGTTCTGAGAGCCTGAGGGAAGCTGGATATAAAGAAATGTACAGCTTTGTCTGCAGAGGGCAAGAGGAGCCTCCCGTGCTGCAGGAGAGAATGAGGAGGGCTCTGAAGGCAAACCACACCACTTAGAGGTTCCATCTGGAAAAGATGCAAATTCATCCACAGGAAGAAAGCCTAAGGCATTCCCTGCTCCTGGAGAGCAACTGCAAAGGAAAGCGTGTCTTCAAGGTCGGCCACGGAAGCGGATACAGCTGTGGTCCAAAGGGAAAGGCTGTATCTTGAGGTGCCAACAGAACCTGGCTTCTATCCATGTGTTATCTGTTTGGAAGTCATGAAAGACATACAGGTGAGGTGACTGAGAGCAGCTGAGGCCAGACACTGTGTGGCATGGAGGCAGTCCCTGTGCCCCCAGAGTCCCCGAGAGGCTAATCTATAAGGATGGAGCTTTAGGCACAGTGGAACCCCAGTAGGAAGGCGAAGCCAGGACCATGGTGGAGTGCTGCAGGTGTGGCACTGGCAGAAGCTGTGTGGAGGAGGCAGGGCTGAGCAGTGTGGGCTGTCTATGCATTTGGATCTCGGCCAATTTCATTACAAGCCTCAGATGCAGGACAAAGAGCTGCAGGATTTGGTGTTTTCTCTGATGGAGCTTCGTTTGTTTACTTCTTGTTGTGCCCAATTCTTTTTGAAACAGGAATGTTTACTCTGTACTGAATGTTCACTCTATATTTTATGCTGAAAATATACAACTTATTTTTGATTTTATAGGAACTCAGTTACAAGATTCCAGACTTTTAAAATATTGGAAAATGTAAAGACAATAAGAACTTCTAAAGGTGGCCTGTAATCCACACCAGGAGATGAACGTGAGACTCTGGGGACAAAGGGTAGAGAAGGTACTGCTTACAGTGGTGCCTGTGTGTCAAGTAGAGAAGTAGGGTGTGATGGCTGGCTTTAGTCGTCAAGCTGACAGGGAGTAGACCCACTGGGAACACCAGCTCTCAGCTTTCTGGCCTCCACTATGTACATAACTTGACCCTGTAGCCAGCCATCCCTGCAGTGATAATGTAACCTGCAATCTAAGCCAAGGAAGCTCTCAGTCCCTGAAGCTGCTTTTGTCAGGGTGTTCTATCACAGCAACCGAGAGTGGAGCTAAGACAGTCACACCGTGCATCTGGTTAACTATTAAAAAGAAACAAGACGGCTTTCACTTATACTTCCACTTCCTCATTCCTAAAGTCAGCTGAGCACTGTATGCTTTAACAGTAAGGATAGCAGTGCCACACACCTCAGTGGCTTCCTGAGAGCTCAGCTCTGCCTCCATTACCTTTGGCTTCCCTTTCTCTCAAGTTTACAGGTTTGAATCTAAAATTCCAGCTGTTTTAAACAAGAACCAAATTAATGTGAGACACTGGATTGAATCAAATTTTTAAACAGTTAGCTCAGTTATTTGTCAAAAAAAGCATGTGTACACACACACACCCCAAATATATTGCTGCTCAAAACTGGTACCATGTATACCTGCTATTATGATTCAAATATTTAATTAAACCAGTAGAATAAACATGGTAGAAAAGTACTTTTAGTGGAGTCATGACTCAAGCATAAGTTAAACTCTTCAAATATTTAAAAGCATGCTGGTACACCAGGTATGATGGCTAATACTATCAACTTGATACCTAGGAGGCAAGGCCCAGACACACTAGTGAGGGATTTTACAGATTAATGCTTGTCTCTGAGCATGTAAACAGATTATTCTAATTATGTTAACTGATGTGGGAAGATCCACCTTAGCTGTGGGCTGGAGCATTCCCTAAGCAGAGACAGCACACATGCATTCACTGTATCTTGTTACAGATAAAGGTTTGAATCTAAAATTGGTATACATGGTACCAGTTTTGAGCAGCAATATATTTGGTGTGAGTGTGTATACATACTTTTTTTTTTTAACAAATAACTGAGCTGTTTAAAATGTGATTCATACATGCATTCGCTGCTCCTTGTTACAGATGTGTGTAATCAGTTCTCCCAGGTCTCTGTGACTTCCTGCTATAATGCACTCACCTGGAGCTCTAAGCTAAAGCCAACCCTTCCTTCCTAAGCTGCTCTCCTGCCAAGTGTATTTCATTCACAATAAGAGAAGAAACTAAGACTCACAACAAGCAAATACATCTAGTAGCAAATTCAAGTAGCTGTAGTGTTAAATATTGAAAATTTTGGTTTTCTACGTATTAGGTTGAAAAAAATGTTAAATATAAGATAGAGAAGTCTTTACTTACTAATATCTGCTGAAGATCAGTATATGCAGCCTCTAACCGACGCTGGCAATCTGGGATCATCATCCGGGACTCTTGCAGGATCTCTGCCTGGAATGAGAATATTTGGGAGACATGTTAGATGACAGAACTAATGTGTATTTATTTTATAAATTGGCATATAACTAATGATTTAGAGGAAATGGAAAGTATGATTATGTTAAATGAGTCAATGTTCTAATTTAAATTGGGTTTATCAGACTGTAATTTTGCAAAGTATAAGTTCTAAGCAGAACTTCACAAAAGTTTTGCACTTTTCTTCCTTTTGGCAATCACTTTCTCATGGTAAGTGGCAATTAACTGGCAAAGCTTTTCATTCAGCTCTTATTTTGAAAGGCTATTTAAAGTAAACGGTTCTCCTGCTGTCACAAAGCACCTTTATCTAAAATGGGATCAGCTGGTCATATAAATATCTCCTGCATCTTTGGGTAATAAAGGAAAACAGTGTTCAGATAATATCACAGGGAGATAATTACTGCATGAGAGAAGTTATTGAGTTATTGATCACATCGTGTGCACACTGCAGGAGGGACTCACTGAAAGACAGAGGTAAAGAAACATGAAAAGCAAGGACCAGCAGGTTCATATTTTGTTGCTTATCATGCATAAAAAGTTATTACTTATCCCTGTGCTTCATTTTAGGAGAGAGATTATTCTCCCCAAGCAGTTTGAGCCGAGTTACCAATGCAGCCCCCTCTGAACCCGAGCTCCTTGCCTGCTCCTCCCGCAGACAAACACTGAAGAACTAACCACAGGGACACTTTGACTTTAGAGGATGTTTTTGGATGTAAAGTCTACCATTCAAAGCTATGTTGTATATAAAACACAACAGAAAGCCAGGAGGCTCAGTCATCAGTCAGCCAAGACGCTGAGCTGAATTTGTTTCCTTAGTTGTTCTCAGAGACAGATAGCATGATAATCAAAGGCTTTCAGAGAAATGGGTACAAAATTAACCAAGATTGCCTGGCTCAAATAAAACACTACATACAATTTAATGGCAATAATGCTAAATTATAATGGAAACTTTAGTAGGACCCAGTATCGTCATGCTTTTTTCTGACAGTCTGTCAGCTCACACTGTAATAAACCACTCCGACATTCAGATTCTCTATCCATATCTACTTCCTGGACCACAAGGCACGGCGGACCTAGAGCTCCTTTATTAACAAGGCACAGGCTAAACAATCTCAAGCACACGGACCTGACTTTACTTCAGGCAAACGACATCCAAGCAGCGCCGCTAAGCCAGTTTTGCATGTCTCCCTTTGAGTGTGTGTGGGAAACTGGCACCAGAACATTTCAGAATTCCCCTCCTGTGGAAAAACCTCCTGCAGAACCACTTACCGGAACTAAAGAAGATGAATATAAAGACCAAGGTCAAACTCGTGACAAGTCAAAACGTGCATTTACAATTGTTTGCCAAGCTTTAATGTTACTGCAATGAACCTTAAGCAGCACTACCCGACAGAACTTCTATTTGGTATTATCTCTCTGTATTAGTAACAGAGCAGGATGGCCTGTTAGTCTAGCAACATGACAAAAGTTCATTCTCTTGTATTCTACCCTGATTAGTCACTAAGTTTCCTCTATATTCACCCTCCTCCCCCAGCCACAGGTCCACAGCTGAAGATTTAACCCACAGTAGGCTGCACTGAGCATCTGCCATATCTCTATCTATCTATCTATCTATCTATCCATCCATCCATCCATCCATCCATCCATCCATCCACCTATCCATCTATCCCCCCCTCTCACCATAATCTATACCTGCATCAAATTTGCAAGGTGAATACTTTTCCTTGTAGCAATGAATTATGACTGCCAGGGATGTGTGTGTGTATAAAATAGGTCCTCCCAGGTCTTTCCCAAATTGATACCCAGCCAAGCTCATGTTCTTTACAAAAACAAACAAAGAGACCACTAAAAAAACCACGGAGTCCAGTTTGTGTTGGCCAGCTATCCTGAGCATGGAGCCCTGAGCACTGGCGCATGCCCTGAGCTGTGGCCGACATAGCAAGTTTAAGTCCATTAAAGAAAACTGATTTTCTTTTTCCCAGCAGCTTCCATTTGGAATCGTTTCTTAACCAGGTGTGGGACTACATCTGCCAAGACTAACAACAACTGAGTCATGGCTACACAAAGACAACCCCAAATACCCAAATTTAACTAACAGTATCTTCCTTGGAAAGTAGTCATTCAAATGAATGGTACCTTTCTTTAGAAGACCTGAATAAAAGGTTGATTCTAATGCTTACTACATTTTGTCTAAGGGAAAACCAGGGTCTTGGTGTAGTACCTGGGGCACATAAGGAACCCTAGGGATACTATGGAGTGCTTTCCCCACTGATGTGAAATTCAGTTTAAAACAAGTTGCAAGTTTTTGGGTATTTAGCCTGGTAAAATGGAAGCTGGGGAAGACTAAGCAAGACTCATTAGTTTGTAACAATCTATAGGCTGGAGAACCTACAAGTTGATCAGTTTCTTTTATACTCAAACACAAAAACTGAAAAGGAAACATTCTCATTGATAAGAAGTCTTTGTCAGGGAGAACTCTGTGAAATAATGTGGCAATATTAAGCTGGTAGCTGATTAGGATAAGGGTTCAGCTTCTTTAGTGAGACGGAGCTTATACCCAGGGTTGGACGTGACCTATAATCTATAACAACCTATAGTGTCAGCTGTCTCTGAAGCCCATGACAGTCATACTTGCTTGTCAGATGGAACTCTAGAAATCACTGCAACATTGACTAGTCCTCGCCTTAAATGGTGCAGGACGTTACCACACTCAATGTGGTAAGCTACGGACCCATTTGACTTGTGTTTGTCTGATTATTTCTGAATCCACTGAGGGAAAAAGGGAGGGGTGGTGTCCACTCTACTCTGATACCCCAAACAAGTGTCATGAGACATAAATGGTGCAAACATTCCATGTAAAGCCCGGACAGACTGACTGTACCTGACCATATACTCTCTATAAGAAGGTCACTTCAGACATAATAAAGAAACAGAAAATAAAAGGATGGAAAAAAGATGTGGAAACATTACAAAACAAGAGTAACAGTGAAGACATTAATACTGTACAGCGAAGAGTCCTGCAACACTGACTGCTGCAGATCAAGAAATGCTGTCAGGGATAAAACAGGTGTCACATTATCATACTGTTATAAGCACATCAAGGTAACATGACTGTGTATGAACTGAACAGATAAACTGATAAATGCACGTAAACAGATGGGGATTTCCACACTTACATTCAACAATTTATAGAAATACTAGACAAAAATGAGCAAAGATGGGAAAGAACTAAACACCAGCACAGAAAGCTATCAGCCAAGAAACAGAACACTACAAGAGAGGTTGCAGCCCTATGACACACTGCAGCAAAGCACATCCTAGATCAAACTACAGTGAAAACACAACAAATCTAAACCCACAGTCACACTCAGCACAGCACCTAACTGCGATGTAATCCCTCAGCAGGGCAGTAGTGGCACACCTTTGCTCCTCACACCTGGGAGGCTGAGGCTAAAAATGTAGCCAGACCTTACTAATGGGGAGAGGGAAACACACTGCACTGAATGTTGACATCATCAAAGCTAAGTGTGCTTACCTCAAAAATATAGAAAAAGAAGCAGATGTAAACAGCAGCACTTCCTCCAGCAGACGCAGGAGGCCAGACTGCTCTAACCAGGGGATTCCAGGACAGCCAGGGCTACATACAGAGCCCCTGGTAAAAGAAACAAACCAAGCAAATAGCAACCCCTCCCAACCAAAACAACAAACACACAGAAAAAAGGCAATGAATGAATTCAATGAATGAGCTCAAAACAATCAAAGGAAATGACGTACAAACTGATAAACTTACAAGTAGAAAAAATACAGAGAAAAGTCAGCAAATGGTAGCTCTAAAGAAAAAGTGCACACACTTCAAGCAAGACCAAGTGAGGAGGCGGGAATCACCAAAAGCCGCACAGACAGCCCCCAGCCCTGCAGATGAGGACATCTAAGAGCAACTACAATCCTAGCCACTCACCAGTTAACGGAGCCCACTCCTCAGAACTTACACCACTATCCAACCAGCCAGTCCACTGTTTCCTGCAGGTTTCCTGACTCCTTCTTAAGCCTACGATGAGTTCTAGTCAGTGTGCATGCAGAACACTTTCCTTATCCCTTCACTGAAGATGAACATCTGGTCTCCTTCAATCTCCTAACTATTGTGAAATGAAATACAACATATATTGTATTTTCGTGGTCTTCACATTAGTTTGGGAAGCTATCTCTAAATGTAAGCATGTAACTGAAGCATGGCTATAGCCTCTGTTTTTATGTTCAGCACTTAGCAGTGGGGGAGCTGGGGTTCCCGGCTGAGAGCACCCACAGACGCTTGTGTCTGACGTGTGAGCACTGTGGCCTGCTGTGGCCGCATCATCTGTGCCATGTCCTACCTTTGCTGAGCTTTATTTCTGCTTTGCTAGGTGTCTCTGTCTGTGCTTGTGTGACAGGGCTCCCCTAGTCCACAGGCTGGCTTCTAACTGGCAACAATCTTCCTGCCTCAGCTTTCTGAAAGCCAAGCTTACCGACATGCTCACCACAGCCATTCCCTTGCTTGTAAATGCAAGCTCCTGTCACAGTGCACAGCGCCCGCACGCCCGCCATCTGAGTTATCCCAGTTCTTAGTAAGTGTCGGCTTTACCTGCTTCTTAATGGCGTAGTTCTCTCCATCTTCAGCCTTCATTTTTTCAATCTTTTCTTCTTGCTGCTTTGCTTCTTTTTCGTACATCACTCTTTCTTTGACCAATCTATAAACAAACCAAAAATGTTTCAGAGAATTACATTTTTTTCTCTAAAGGATAACAAAGAAACTATGTAAATACAAAGCCTAGTTGAAATACTAATATGGGTAGGCAAAATGGAGGCAGCTACTTTTAGCCACTGATATAAGTATGAGCCATGTGTCCCAAGTCCTCTACTGAGGTAAAGTGTGTTTTATAGCTTTGAGGGGAGCCAACACAGTCACACCAATCTCAGTCAGATGGCAGAGAATCCCATTGCAAGCCCCACCTCTGGAGATCTCCAGTTGCCAGGCTCTACCCCTAGGCTACTATGGCAGACAGGTTAGACCCCCTCCAGCTGCCACTAAACCCAAGTGGCCAGACCTCCAGCCTGAGGACCACTAGTGGTTAGACCCTGCCCCTAAGGAGCTCCAAAGGCCAGGCCCTGCTCCCAGACTTTCCCGGTTTTCCCTCCCAATACATCTCTTGTGTGAGGTTTGTTGTGTGGTGTGACTTTGTTGTATTCCTTGGCTTCCAACTGTCAGCATACCTTTCATGAGCTATAACCTCTCTTATAAGCTATAACATATGATATTTATTGGGAAAGACACAAGAGAGAGGGTGGCTGCCTCTGCTCGTACATTAAGAAGAAAACCCACTCTTACATCGGCAATGTAAAGGAGCTAACACTTCTGTGTTGCTTTTCAAAACTGACTTTTGTGTGGCAGTTTAAATATTCTTGGCCCAGGGAGTGACAGTATTTGGAGCTGTGGCCTTGTTGGAGGAAGTGTACCACTGTGGGCATGGGCTTCAAGACCCTCCTTCTAGCCATGTGGGAGCCAGTCTTCTCCTGTTTGCCTTTGGAACAAGAGGTAGAGCTCTCAGCTCTTCCAGCCCTACAACTTCCTGGTTGCTGCCACACTTCCAGCTAAGATGATAATGGACTAAACCTCTGAAAATGAAATCTATACCCATTAAGATTATAATTTTTAAATATAAGTACTACAAAATCACTACAAATAATTGTCTTAAAAGGTCCTTTAAAACAGTTTTGTTTTTGTTTTTGTTTTTTTTTAAAGGAAGTACTGGGACAGAGAAGTTTATGTATACATTAAAAAGCTAGGATTCTACTAGGTGTACAGTCCTTACTTAGCAAGAGTGAGGCCCTAGGTTTGAGGGCTAGCACTGCAAGAAGAAGCTGCGTTAAGTCTGGATTTCTAGTTTTTCTCGGCTGCCTCAGTAAGAAACAGGAGGTGCACTCTCACTACTGGCTGGAGCTAACTGCTCTTTCCGAAGAGTCATATATGAACTGCCCCACTTCATACATACTCCTATTTTCCAAACACACAGGTCGTGAAGGTTTAAATGAGACTGTCCCCCATAGGCTCAGTATCTTTGAATGCTTGGCCATCCACTGGTAGGACTGTTTGAGAAGGAGATGTGGCCTTATTGGAGGAGGTTTGTCACTGGGAGTAGGCTTTGAGGTTTCAAAAGTCCACACCATTCCCAGGTAGCTTCTTGTCTGGAGATAGCGGGTCAGGACTAAGGCTCTCAGCTACTACTCTATCACCTCATATGCTGTCACATTCTATGATGATGGACATGGACTCTAACATTCTGAAACTCTTGAGTCCCAATAAACTTCTGTAAATTGCCTTGGTCACAGCGTCTACAAAGCAATGGAAAAGCAACACACACACAGGTCTTATGCTTAGCTTCTGCAAGTTTTGGACTTGCATGCTGTGCATCTTATATTTCATTATTATCACAGAGTCGCTGTTTTAGTTATCATCATGTAACAACTATTATTCATTTGTATTCAGAATCCAGTGCCTTATCAACAAGGCAGAGTGTTTCCAAATATTTCTGGTTGCTAAACTTCTCTAAAAAAGTAGTCAGTCATCAGTAGTCCGTCCTCCCATATCTATGACATTTATGAAAGAGAAACAATTTAAAGGAGTCCACATTCACTGTTTCCAGCCTGTGGTAAGTAAGACAAAGCACAATGGGGCAGAACTGCTTAACTCATGGTGGTCAGGACGTAGAGGCAGAAAGGGACCAAGGACAAGATTTATTTTGCCAGGGCATGCCCCAGTGATCTACTCCTCCTCCTCAACTCAGTCTAACTTCTCAAAAGTGTCATCATATTATAAATTCATCAAGGGATTAATCTGTTGATTAAGACAGAGATCTTAGGACAGCAACAAAGCCTCCAAATGCATGAGTCTTTGGGGCCATCTCAGACTCAAACCACAGTGAGTTGCATAGGCTACCGGAGGTCACAACATTCCATAAATTCCTGTAATTCAAAGACATAATCAGGGTGGCAACCTATGGCCAGCGCCAAATGAGGTAAGAGCTATGAATGTGCTAGACTTATGCTATAGTTGCTCATTGTAACCTGAACGTTTAGGAAATGAGCCTAAGGAACATGAATACATTTGCCTTTTAACATTTTCATATTATAGAAACAAAGTGATTCTGAAGTAGAACAAAAGTGAGAGACAGTAATGGAGAAACAAAAACACACTGGTAACTGGTATACAGTGTTTTGCCCTGCAAACATCTGACTCGAATCCCTGTCACCTCATTATGTTTGTCTACATAGAATGGCAGGAACAGCCCCAACAAAATTAGGCACACCTACCCACTTGCCACATGTAACATACAAAGGCTCATGAAAAAGTTATTGGATAAAAAAATACTGCCCTAGAAAAACAGGGGAAAAATCACCAGCACCTAGTGAGAACCTGTAATTCTAGTATACACAAAGTAAACACAGCAGAGACACTTCCACTTAACAGGATCAGTCGATAAATGATTGACAAGTTACATGATGTTGAAAATACAGCTGCTAGTGCCTACGAAGCTTTATACAGGACAAACATAACAGCTTATTAGGCATTAAATCCTGGGTATAGAGGTCGTTATCAATTATCACATCATATATAATAGCACAAAGAAATTCCTACCCGTATACTGTGTGCCCATATCCTGGTTTCATTCTAAATTGTTCCCCTAAAAAGTATGTGTGTTAAAGGTCTGGCTGTCAGTTCAGGGGGGTTGAGGAAGGGATAGATCATAAGGTTTTCATCTATCCACGGAGCTATAATCTGATGGCACCTTAGGGAAATGATGGAATTAGATCATTATATTAGATCACTTTGAGATAAGACTTGGTCCTACACATACAGACACATTTGCATGCACACAGACAGACAGACAGACACACAGAGACAGACAGACAGAGAGAGACAAACAGACAGACAGAGACAGAGACAAACAGCCATAGTGGCTGCCTAGCAATGTGGTTCAGAAGCTTCTACACTCGTTTGGAGGCAGGATTTGTGGGCAGCTTGCACAAGCTTCAAGTGCTGTAACTAGCAGATCTTACTGGGTGATTCTACCAAGAGCCTGCAGACCAGGATACCAACAGGTACATGGACAGTGAAGATCAGACTTAGAGGAGATTTCAGCCAGGAACAAGGATCTATTAGGAACTGTGATAGAGTACCTGGGCTGCAAGAACAGGAAGGATTCCTATGAGATTACAACTGACCCTGCTCAACTGTCAGCCACAGCCCAGAAAGGAATGTTTGCTGGGAGAGCCTGTCTCCCAAAACAGTCTGTCTTGCCTAAGCAAACAGTTGCAAGAAGAAGAGACTACAGACCCTTACAACTGCACCAAGTTCCTTATTTCCAAGCCCTCACTGTCTCTATAAAGGATTCCAGATAGCTTTTCCCCCAGCAAAACCTCCATTCCTAAGGGAAAGTGTCTGACCTTCACTATTTGAAACCAACAGACTCATCTGTTGAGGTCAGACTGATCTCTTTCTGCCTTCTGTCTCTTTACACTCTGAAATCTAACAAACCAGACTGGAGCCATTCATGTCACACTGTGGCAAACAATCTGCTCCATTTTGTGTAGGACTTCAGACCTTGTGGGAAGGGAGAATGAGCCAAGGGTGATGTCTAATTACCTGATGAAGTAAGTACAATGCAGGGCAGGATTAGTCAGGTTTCTATTGAGAACTCAGACTAAAAGTAGAACACAGGGTATTGAAAAGTTGCAGTCTGGCCCCAAAAGCTGGGGGCAAAGGAAGGTAGGAGAGCTAGAGAGCTAGGCCCTGAGCGAAAGACAGGACTCAACAACAGGACACCAGAAGAGAGAGAATGTCAGGGCACCTCAGGATGGGTCGTCTCCCCCCCTGCCCCCCAAGCTCAAGGAAGGAGTAACCTTATTTGGAAGACTGTCTTAAGAAGAGAGTCTAGGTGCAGGACCACCTAGGAGAGTGACACTGGAGAGCTCACTGCTGCTGTGGTGCAGGGGGTGTGGCTACTGACTGAGCATTCAGAGGCTGCTGGCCTTACCGTTCTGACTTGTTACAGTTAAGCAGCTGTCCCACTACACCCTTCTACCACATTACCCTGCCATCACAGGCTCCAAACCAATGAAACCATCTGACCATGACCTGAAACTATGAGCCAGAAGAAAGCCTTCCTACTTTAGGTATCCACCTTAGGCATTTAGTCACAACAAAAAAAGTTAACACAGGCATGCAACATTTTCTTATAATAAAATATTACAAATGTGGGGTGCACAAGGTAAAATTAGATTAGGTCTTTCTAGTCAACCAACAGTTACTTTTTTTTTCTTACTCATGTGACAAACTTCTTTTTTTTTTTTTAAAGACTTATTTATTATTATATGTAAGTACACTGTAGCTGTCTTCAGACACACCAAAAGAGGGCATCAGATCTCATTACGGATGGTTGTGAGCCACCATGTGGTTGCTGGGATTTGAACTCAGGACCTTCAGAAGAGCAGTCAGTGCTCTTAACCACTGAGCCATCTCACCAGCCCATGACAAACTTATTACTCATTATTAGTAATAAAATCCAAATGTTAAATCAATCTGTGCCTCTTTTAGCATATCATTTAACAAGTTCCTTTAAAGACAATAGATCAGATTTCACCCTTTAAACAGTAAAAGCTTTAGTGAAAGCTTACACTGACTATTAAAACAAAAGGAAAATAGAGCACACATACAAAGGTTAAGTTTAAGGGGTGCACTGTATAACTACAATGAATTGAAAATAGTATGGGGAGTAGGGGTGAGGGCAGAAAGAGCTGGGGAGACGGCTCAGTTGGCAAAGCACTTTCCACATAAGCTGAAGGACTGAGTAGTCTGATCTCTGACTTTCACTTTAAAAAGCGTGGTATGATGGCAGACAGAAGGAAAAGGAAGTAGTAGTAGTAGTTGCTGTTGTTTCAAGCTAGGCATGATGGTACATACCTTTAACCCCAGTATCCCATCAGATGGGGTTAAAGCAGAGGCTCTGTGAGTTTCAGGCCAGGTAGGGTCACCTAGTAAGTTCTCTCTTTAAAAAAAAAAAAAAAAAAAAAAAAAGACAAGACAAGACAAGACAAGACAAGAAAAGAAAAGAAAAGAAAAGAAAAGAAAAGAAAAGAGAAAGAAAACCAATTTCTGAGCTATAAGAAAACTAAAGCTTTCAAAAGGAGAAGAAATGGGTCACCTACAAAAGAAGGAACACCCATATTGACATTATATTTCACATTAATAACAATAGCTATCAGAGGACAATCAACTAATCCCTTCAACATTCTTAGAGAAAATGACATAACCTAAATTTATAACTATAATAAAGGGTGAAGGAAAATTCATTAACTCATTTAGCAATTACTTATTGAGAAGCTACTGTATGCCAGTCATGACCTCAGATACCAAGGACATAACTGTGAATAAAAGTACAAAAGTCTGACCTTTGGCACTTTCTAGTGGGGCAAAATGATAACAGACACAGCACAGAGCATGACAGATGATGGGAGGAGCCCAGAGAAAGGGAGTGAAGGGAGATGGGTGATACGGAGGGACTGCAGCTGAAACCGAGGTAGCCAGGGACGTGAAGGTGCATGCACTAAGATCTTAACCCAGTGATTTACGTAGGTAACCTAGGAACTTACGTAGGTAACCTAGGAACGATGTTATAAGGCGAGTGAACTGTTCATACACACACCCACACCCACACAAAACCAGAAAGTTCATCTATGGCCCCCTTCTAAGAAATTTATTTAAGAATATATGGTACAAGTAGGAAATTCTCAAAACTTTAAATAATGAAAAAAATATACTGTAGCAAACTGAAAATTAAAATCTAGAAAAGAAGCTACAAGAACAAAAACTTATGGTCCATACAATGCTTCAATGAGAGTGTGTGAGAGGGAAGTCAACAAGACTGCTCTGTAGGCCAAGAGACAACAGTCTAAATGAGAACCTTAGTGTAAGCTCTAGAGGAACATCTTAAAAAGAATGGACTCAAGTCTAAGAATAAAGAAAATGGGGGCCAAGAGATGGGTCAGTGGTCAAGAGCACTTCCTGCTCTTCCAGAGAACACGAGTTTAGTTCCAGCACCCACACTGACTGGTAATTCAAGCTCTGTTCAGAAGATCTATCATTCCCTTCTGGCTTCTTCAGGCATACATACATAAAAGTGAGTCTTAAAGAACAGAGAAAATAAGTAACAAGGCAGAAGACAGAAAACGTAAGTTTTCTTTCCACCATACACCTATAAACTCTATGACCCTCTGCAACAATCACGGTATAACAGGAAACACAAATGAGGAAGACTCCATTTAGCCCAGGTTTACCAGGAAGATCCCTTGGCAACAGACGCTCTATATGGAGGGAAGTGTGATCCTGTAATAATCACATTGAAAGCACTATGATCCATGGGCTCATTTTCAGCTTCACTTGCTTTGTGTCTTCAAGGTCTGCTTAAAGACCAAGGATACTGTGGTGGTTTGAATATGCTTGGCCCAGGAACAAGCACTATTAGAAGGTGTAACCCTGGAGTAGGTGTGGCCTTGTTGGAGGAAGTATGTCACTGTGAGGGTGGACAATGAGATACTCCTCCTAACCACATGGGAGCCAGTCTTCTCCTAGCAGCCTTCAGATGAAGATGTAGAACTCTTAGGGCCTCCTGCAGCATGCCTGCCTGGACACTGCCATGTTCCTGCCGTGATGATAACAGACTGAACCTCTGAACCTGTAAGCCAGCCCCAATTAAATATTGTCCTTCTAAGAGTTGCTTTGGTCTTGGTGTCTGTTCACAGCAATAAAATCCTAAGACAGATATTTACCAAATCTCTCTCATAAAAATCATGACATAGGTATTGGCAAGAATGAGTCCTGGTCAGCTAATGAAACCTAAACTATAAATATTTAAAAGTATTTTGTAAAAATTTCAAACCTAAATAGCCAATTACCTGTGTGCATGTCTTAGATTTAAAATCTCTCGTATGACTCTACTTCCTGACAGACAAGGGTTCTTTTCCACTGACAGCTGCTGACAAGCTTTCCTTTTTCTAAAGAAACAATACTTTTCAGATTTCTACTGTGAGACACAAAGGAAAAGAAACTTGTTGAGGCCCTAATGACAAATAATTTGATACTGTATTATATTCAAATACTAGAACCTTAGTTATGTTTCTACCCATTTACAGACTACTTTGTATAATTTTGTGTATCTGTGTGCATGGCATATGTGAGTGTTGCTGGTTGCTGGATGCTGTTCCTCTGAAGCCATCCACCTTGTTTCGCACTGGCCCATGGAATTCATTAGTTAGGCTAGTTGTATATCAAGGATCCACCTTTCTCCATGCCCTCAGATTACAAGCAAGGACTTGGCATTTCTCAGTGGTTTCTGGGGTTTGAACTCAAGTCCTCATGGAAAGCACTTTACTGTCCCAGCTCTCTCCCTAGAACTACAGTCTCTTGTCATCTGCACTGGCATAAAGCAACCCCAGCTGTTTGGTGAGGGTCAACAGCTCCTCTTTACAGTGAGGCAGTGTGATAGTGCATCCTACAAACATGACAGAAATTGGTGTTGCCACTACAGATGAACTTTAATGTGATTCTCAAAGCCTTGAGCATACAACAACAAACCCATGTTTCGGTGTGCTCCTTAGAACTCATGCCTTAGTTTCTTGATAAGAGAAACCAATCTTGGTTATGATCCCCAGGAAGTCACATCTCTCAAATTAAGTCAGTCCTAGTGTCCTTACCTAGTGTCCTGTTGATAGAACAGATCTGTCCTGTGTGTCATGTGCCAAAAGGTCTGTGGGGTCATGAGAAAACTAATTTTAAAGGACAGGCCAGTCTAGATATCAGGTAACTCCTAGTCCTAGTTGATGTCACTGAAGTCTTTCTAAGAACTCTACCTGCAGATTTATGATAAGATAATTAATGATCTTTACATCTTAAGCCATGTAAATTTCTTGTCTTCTTGTCACTTAAGCTAACAACATCTGTACTGACACACCATTCAGTTACTCCACAGGACAAAGATTATGTTCTTGTTTCTGCTCGGATGGAAAGATGTCCTGAGGCTCGCAAGCCCAGGAACCACACAGCTCTTGAGGTGGGACAGTGAGTGTCCCAGTGGAAGGACTGAGACGCAGGAGCTCAGGAACCACGAAGCTCTGAGAGGAAGCCACTCAGCAGACGCACTGCAATCCCCAGAGGAGGGTATCCATAGCTGAGCTGAGAAGCTGAGGACCCTATGGCTTCTTCTGATGAGAAGAGTCACACCAGGCAGAAAACTTCACTAGATTTATTGAAAGGTCCAGGGTGTGAAGGGATGAATCCAGGCATGGTTGCCCTCTGCTCTTGGGAGCTGATGGCAGGGAATTGTATAAAGGACAGTGCTTATATAGGATTTCTTGGTGGGTGCGTGGGCTTTTCAGGGCAGAGATTTCCAGAATAAGGACTGGTGGGATTTCAAGCACTGAGCTTGGGGAGGCTCAGGGACTGGTGGATTTTCTTGCTCCAGAATTGATGGCATTTTTTTCCACCTCCCTTCCCCTGCATCAAACCGTGGGTTAGGGTGGGAAGTCCCTCCTGGCTGCAGCTTTTGCTGAGATGCTGTCTCTGTGGAGCTGCTTAGGGAAGCTGGAGAGGAGGTGCTGCCACACTGTACAGCCCCTGTGGGACAGTTCCTGTAGTGGTGTTTCATGAAAGCTGTAGGCTGAGGAGATGCCATTTTGACAGCTTTTGCCAGCATCTTACCACTGCTGCAGGCTGGGGCTGGAAAGAGGTGCCGGCTGCCACTTTGAAGGCTTTTGCAACATACCACTTAGGGACTATACCTCTAATTCTGGAACAGTTCAGTCCAAAACAAAACACTCAGAACTGAGAGACCTTTTCTTTTCTTCTTGCTATTTTAAGTAAACGTGAACAAAGAAAGTAAAGATAGAGTCACACAACTCAGCTTTCTTTTCTATTGTATCAAGAGGTATCTATGCAAGCCTGTGGAAGACCATTTTATAAGTCAAAACTTTATCAAAAATATTAAACACTAGCTTTTAACAATCTTGGTGGTTATTGGAGGGTAAACTCCACAATAAATATTATCTTTTATTTCAATCGAATTTTCATTTTTATGTCTGTCGAGTGTCAAATATTGAGATCTCAGAAGAGGGAAGCCAAGGTAGCCAGAATTAGCACTGCTGGAGTTTCATGGAGCTAGGTTGCCTAATGGTGCTACACAGGAAACCCCAGGAAACCATACCCACCAGTTTATATGGTGGGAAACTTACGCTGTCAAATCCATGTCAATGTACTGAGCAAGACTTCAGAATTTTCTGATTTAGGGTACACCATCTATAACTACATAGTGTATGTAGCTAAAATTTGGAGTCATTCTCTACTAATTCTTTTTATGGTCATTAAAGAACTCCAAGTGAGACATTCTATTTTTTCCCAATCTTTAAATGACAGTAAGTCAAGATTTCAGGATCAGGATTGGGGAAGATAGCTCAATGATAGGGTCTTTGCCTTGCATGCATGAAGCCAGGGCTCAATCTCCATCATCACAATAAACACACAAATACATAAAAAGACTTTGAGAGACGATGAGATGGCTCAGTAGATAAAGATGCTTGCTGCCAAGTTTAACAATCTGAATCTCTGTACAACCTCTGGAACCCACATGATGGAAAGAGAACTTTCCCCATTCCCCTCCTCAAGCTGTCCTCTTCCATGTACATACACTTATATACATATAAAATTAAATATTGTTATTAAAAAGATTTTGAGATTATTAAAGAATTTTCAATAGTATCCTATATTCTTGAAACTTGAAAGTGCAGTACACAGACAGAATGAGAAAGGGCTGGGGAGGTTGTTCTCATTGGAATGCTTCCTTCACATTCTTCAGCCCCCTCTCCCCATCTCTGAAACCTAACTTATATGCTCCTACCATAGGATCAGTCCACCACTGCTCCTCTCATTAGCCCAAGATGACAGTGGATCCTATGGATCGTTACGGCCTGAGCACCCCATTAACACAGTGTTCATATTTTGTCTACTGCTCTGGAAAGCATATGCGCTTAAGGACTGGTGGTGTGCCTGATATCAGCATCTAGCAGGGTTCGTGCCTCAACAGGTGTTACCAAGTACACTCATGTTCCCCCGGAGGTAAGCAGTGACTGATTTGTTTTCACTTGAAAGAGAAGAAGCTAATGTAAGGCCATGAGGCTGGGAAATGTGAGATCAGGATTGCAGTATGAGTGCACTTTATATCCACCAAACTATATCATGCTTAGAGTAAATGAAGTGATTTATAAGTCTTTAATGTCTTTTACCTGTTCCAAAAGTAAAATAATTGAGTAAAGTAATAATAATTATAATGTCTTAAAAATGAAACACTACAAGAGTACAGCGCAGACAACTTGTCCTAGTCTTGAAAGCAGCTACTCAGCTCTCAAGAATGGAAGCAATGCATTGTTCCTGTGTAGCCTAAATGAAAGAAAATGAATGCTTAATTTGATGGCATTTGTTACCGTATTTCTTCCAGTACCCAGTAATTAATCAATTAAACTGGAGATGGTTCAAGTTCTATTAACTGCTGAAGTAGAATATATGCTTTAATTAATTTTAATAAGTAAGTTAGACAAGACATTTTGTAAACAGCTAAAATGATGCATGCCAAATCCAAAATCGATATAACTGTTTCAAAACTACAAATCTTAGAATTAGTAACTCAAAAACACCAATAAATACAATAGCCCATGAATTCTCTAAATTGTCCCTTTAAGGTTTGAGACATCAGTGACGTTAATGAGTCAGTGATAAAGAGCACTTCCTGCTCTTCCAGGAGGCCTAAGTTCTATTCCTAGCACCCACAGCGTCATGATCATAGCCACCTGTAACTTCTGTTTCAGGGGATCTGATGCCTTCTGGATCTGATGCTGTCAGTCTGTCTGTCTGTCTGTCTGTCTCTCCTATCTCTGTCTCTCATACACACAGACACATAGATACACACACACACACACACACACACACACACACACACACTTTTTTTTTCTTTATAACAGCTACTAAACCTGATTTGAAAATTCAAGAGTTGAATTTTCTTAATTACTCTAAAATTGGTGATTCCCAGACTGTGGAATCCTTCAAGAGTTTCTTGTCCCAACCTTAAAATATACTATCTAATTCACTAAGTGTGTGTACTAGTTTAAATTCATTCTCCACTTACTCCACTAATTATTCTAAGTAAATCATTTACACGCCACTGATCTGCATTAGCACTGAACCCTTCAAAGGCTTCACTGTCATAGCTGGAGTCACGTCGTGGACACCATGAACAGCATGTGTCAGCATGTCAAAGTACAAAGTCTTCTAACAAAGTAGAACAACAGATACATTTTGTGCCTATGGGACTTAGGAACACCACAACTTCATGCAAAGAATTGTTCTACATAGCTCCTTTGCCTATTTCAGATGAGGTATTTACCAGGCAGGTCTTCCCAGGTCTGAGCTCAAGGCCTGGAACTCAGTATGTAGACCAGTCTGGCCTAGAATTCACAAAGATCTGTCTGCCATGAGCACATATCTATGACAAACATCCCGTTCTGTGGCCTACCCAAAAAACTCAGTACCTATAGCACTGAGAGTGAAAGACATAGGAACTACAATTATAGTAACTATATAGTACATGACTCTAACCTGTATGTGTACAGATAACTGAACATGCAAATATAACCAAATATCTATCATCCATCATCTCTTTTATGGAAAACATAGCTCTTCCAAGTGATATGAACAGACATGATGAAAAGAAGACTTTCTATGTGCAAGAGCCTGGGAAACTCTACCTACGCTATCTAAGCCTCAGCATCCACAGAGTGGAGTAACCTTGCAACAAACACGAAAAGCTGTTGGCTTCGGCCCTTCTCACAAGAATCTGAGCATGGAATTCTTTCTGACATACTTAGGAAGATCTAGTGAGACAGATTCCATTGGGTAGCATATTG
>NC_000079.6:94705046-94815046 GCF_000001635.26 Mus musculus | reverse complement strand
GGCAATCTATATGTGAATATAGGTAGTAAGTATCTCTACCCAACTGAAACAAATTAAGAAAAAATAGGCCCCAGGGGCTGGAGACTAAAATGGAGTTTTAAATATATACTAAATTTACCCTTAAAGTTTAATAACTTATGAAGGTCTCATATGAGTTTGTAAGTTGGTTTCTCATTTTAAATTTGTTTCCATGTTTTGTTTTAAAATGGAGTCTCTTTGTGTGGTCCTGCCTGTCTCCAAACTCCTTGGTTCAAGGGAATCTCTTGCTTTAGCCTCGGGAGTAAGGTAGATAGATCTACAAGCATTTACACTGTGACTAACTTTATCCTATCTTTAGCAAGGATAGGGAAGGGAAACAGGTAAAAGAAACAACAACAAAGGGGGCTGGTGAGATGGCTCAGTGGGTAAGAGCACCCGACTGCTCTTCCGAAGGTCCGAAGTTCAAATCCCAGCAACCACATGGTGGCTCACAACCATCCGTAATGAGATCTGACTCCCTCTTCTGGAGGGTCTGAAGACAGCTACAGTGTACTTACATGTAATAAATAAAATAAAAATAAAAATAAAAAAAAAAAAAAAAGAAACAACAACAAAAACTGTGCCTGGGGAAGGAAAAGAATTCATTCATACCAGAGCAGTGAGGAGGTACAGATTCAACAATCTGATGTGCCCCACAAGCAAGTTACATTTTGTTTATATAAATACAAGACAACAAACCCAAGTATTATTAAAAAAAAAAAAACCCACAAAAAAATCAAGATTGTATTTTCTTTTTAAAAGAAAATGTAATAAGAGTTCAAGTAACAAACGATGAATTTTCAGGAAGTTGCTGACCGTCAGTATGCAAACATCAGGAGACAATTTACAAGGACCACAAAGGAAAACCCTTCCTTCTTTGGCCCCTTGGGCTTACAAGAATCAGGTCTCATGAGAAGTATAACATAATTAATGAGAATGAGCCATAAGGAAATGCAAAGTCTGAAACAAAAAGAAAACTCTGACCTCACTGAAAAGATCTTTTTAATTGTGCCAGGTGACTGTCCTGTGACAGACAGACTTATGGGGAAATTCCAGCTGTATAGAAAGTTGGGCAGTAGGAACGGAATCGGGGAAGTAGATTACTTCCTTTGAAGGAGTTTCGTCTTTCCTGGAGCCAAGGTGACTCAGAAACTCTGTCTTTTGCTGCTTTATTATGCTTAGGGTCTATACAACATATCTTTTGGAAGGAAAAAACAAAGTGACACTACCACAAAGTAAACTTCAATAATTTCTGAGGTATACAAAGGGGTAAGATGATCTTACAAATCAAAAGGTGTAGTTTTTTAAAAGCCCATCTCCTGGGCGGCACTCAGACAGATAAAGCAGACCTTCACTATGTAATTTTACCTACTCTGTACCTTCCTCCAAAGGAAGTTCACACTTTTTGTTTTTTTTGGTCGAAATTAGTTAATCAGCTACAATCTAGCTGTATAAGCCTAGGGTTCATTCTTTTAAAGGTGTCTTTGTGCGTCTTTATTATGACCCACTAAATGCTAGTTTTATCTTATCCTCTCAGATTCTTATTACTAGTTTCTCTGCTAGTACTTTAATGTATCCCTAAGTTTGGTAACAGTCTATGTTGTATATATAGACTTTTCCGTCCTAATAGTTAAGCTGAAATAATGTCGTTGCCTCCCCCACCCCCCATGTCTCACCTCACCCTGTGATTTTTAGACAGGGTTCCTCTTTCCATCCTCCTTGGCTGTCTCCACTCACAGTCCCACCTGCCTGCCTCCTCAGCACTGGCATTAAAAGTCGCAATATGCCCAGCCAATGTGTTATTTTACAAAGAGTAAAACACTATGGCTAGGGACAGTTTTGGATGGGGGTGGGAGTTGTTTGTTTTGTGTTTTTATTTGTTTGTTTTTGATGTTTCTAGGAGGTGTGGCAGGGAAGGTCCTGCTACACTATTCTGGACCCAGGACCTCATCTGCTAAAAAGTACTTTATCACTGAGTTACATTCCCAGAGTCTTAGACTATAATCTTTCTGGTAACTCAAGTCTTTGCAGATATAATTAAAGATGAGGTTAAGCCTCATTTAGATACCTAGGAGGAGACATTTAAGGAAGACAACCACACGGAAGGCAAGAGTGTAACTGAGGAATGTACGAATTACTGGCAACCTCGAGAGAGAGGCAAGCAAAGATTCTCTAAAGTGTCAAAGAATCACCATGAGCCTGATGACAGCCTAATTTTCGAATCTAGACATGTGTGAATAAATTCCGGTTGTTTTTAAGCCATATTGTGGTGATTTTGTCATGACAGGCCCTGTAGCTCATGCAGATGTTAACGTAAACTCAGTAAGTCTTCTTATAGAAACACTTGTAGAGCACCAACATTCTAAAGGGCTTAAATTCAAATGAGCTGTGGTTCCTAGTTAAGGTGCAGGGTGAAAACTGTGCGGCCCTGGAAGCTCTCCACTGTCTCACACTGCACTGTCTCACACTGCACTGTCTCACACTGCACTGTCTCACACTGCACTGTCTCACACTGCACTGTCTCACACTGCACTGTCTCACACTGCACTGTCTCATCCATCCACCCAACAGTAGCCTCCAGTGATGTCACAAAGTACAGTCAGTATTCAACTCTCTATATTGTTTTGCCAAAGCAAAACTAGTGTTTTCTTTTTCCTTTTTTATGGCTTTATGAACTTCCCCTTCCCTAGCTCTCCCAACCTCCCCATACACCCAACTCCATATCTTCTCTTTAAAAAAGAAAAACAAACAAACAAACAAAAAATCAAGAAACACAAGTTCAAAAACCCACAAACCAAAATATAAAGGCAAAAGACCAGAAAGACAACAACAACAAATGACTAAACCAAGCAAAATGAGACAAAAAGTTTACAAAAATACTACTGAGTTCATTTTGTGTTGGTCAACTGAGTCATTTTAAATAAGTATCAAAAGTGTCATCATTATTACAAAACACTCTGCTAGAGCCCATCAAGGAATCAAGCCATTGCTAAGTTAAAAATCCAATTTGTAAAACACAACAAATAAAACACAATGCAACTAGGAGTCAGCACTCTCTTCCACAATGAGCCTTCATCAAAGGCCTTTAAATTATAAGCAGATATAAACAGAAACAATGCCTACAGAATTCTGAAGTTGTCAGGACATTAAACCCCTTGGTGTGGTTTTCATGATACATCCCATTCTCTCTACAATGTCTCTTAAAAGAGCTTGGAAGCATTTTGAGTCTTGCTGCTTTTCCTAAGAAATGACTGTCCAATGCATCTACACTCCTCACTTCAGACCTAGATCAAGTGGCACGCACCTCTTCCAGAAAGCTTGCTAAGCACAAGTTTAATTCTCTTACCAAAGTGATTTCTTTGCCAAATACCTGTGACCTAAAGAGAGGTGTATTTTGATGACAGCAGTCATCTGTACAATGTTTTGCAATCAGATTGCTTACACAAATAGTCTCTCTATAGTCTGAGTATTACAAGTCACACAGAAGACTGGAGGCCTAGCAATCAGTAAATGAAAGAACAAAAGTATGCCTGTTTAAACAAAGATGTACATAATACATACACATAAGTTTCCTGACTCAAGAAAAGACTTTTGGTAAAACATGAGACTAACACCCCAAAAAGTTTTCTAAAGGAATATTAAAGGTAGGTGTGGTGGCACACACCTATAGTTCCACCTCAGAAGGCTGAGGCAGGAGGATTCAAAATTCCTATCTAGACTGGACAACCAACACAGCAAGTTCCAGGAGAGTCTACAAAGGGAGATGCCATCTTGAAAATAATTCAATGTAAAGATTCATGATAGAATCAGAACCATAGAAGAAGTTTTATATCCTGTTTCATAACTCATATCCACTACCTGCATTCAGTCCTTCCTCATTCCAAGCCTTTCTTGTTCATTCTGTACTGTTCTAAATATACATGTACGTTTACATATATTACACATGTACATATGTTTACATATATATATATATATATACAATATATATAGTAGCTGAACTCTGCATGAAAGAACATTCGGTTTTTTTCTTTCTGAGATGTATGGCCTCTCTTAATATTATACATTCTAATTCCATCCATTTTCTTGCACATTTTTTAAAATTTCATTTTTCTGTAAAGCTGAATAGGATAGTATTTTAGTTTTGGAGGTAAATGAGTCCATAAAATATGTTTGTTAATGAACATGTAAAAAAATTTTTTAAAGATTGATTTATGAGTACACTTGTTGCCTTCAGACACACCAGAAGAGGGCATCAGATTCCATTACAGGTGGTTGTGAGCCACCATGTGGTTGCTGGGAATTGAACTCAGGACCTCTGGAAGAGCAGTCAGTTCTCTTAATTGCTGGGCCATCTCTCCAACCTGAACTTGTGAAGCACCACAATTTCCAATCCAAATCTCTATTCTAACTATATAAAGTTGTAAAGACTTTTTCATCTGGTTAGTTTTGGCATGTGATGTTTTTATTGATTGTATTTTTTAACAATAAAGCATAAGAAAACCAAAATTTATAGGTAAATCATTGTAAATCATTTTCCTGTGTTCTAGCCACGCTTGCAGAGCTTATGAGAAAAGAGAGCGGCACAGCTCCCTTACACCGGGACCACAGACACTGCAGCGTCAGCCAGCATCAACAGAGCTCTGGCTTGAAAACAGCAAGCAGCCCATTCCCTGCTCAAACAGCCTACTGCGTGACCCTGGCAAAACGTGCGTTTCTTTGCATCTGTTAAGTATTAGAAATGGAGTTATTCGGCCTTCAATGGGAGGAGAGGCCCTTGGTATTGCAAAGATCATATGCCCTAGTACAGGGGAATGCCAGGGCCAGGAAGCGGGAGTGGGTGGGTTGGGGAGAAGGGCGTGTGGGGGGGGGGGTATAGGGGGCTTTGGGGATAGCATTTGAAATGTAAATGAAGAAAATATCTACTAAAAAAAATGCCTTAAAAAAAAGGCTACAAACAAAAAAAAAAAGAAAGAAAGAAAGAAAGAAAGAAAGAAAAGAAATGGAGTTATTTTATGTGACAGAACCTTCCAGGAAGAGCACAGTACTCCACATCCAGGTTATTAGTGTTCCTGCTCAGGTCAGACGGAAATGATGCCAACAGAGGGCAGTGGTTCCACTTTTAACCAGTGGTGTGGCTCTTCTGTTGGGGAAACTGCTTGATGCCTTGCAGGTCTTGGCTTCATCATTTATAAAGTGAGAGTAAGGTTAAACTAGATGATACTCAGCACATGCTACAGCTCAAAAAAATGAAAAGTAAAAAAAAAAAATGCAACTTAAATTTATTTTATTAACAAAGGAAATTAAATTATCACCACAGACTGATAATTTTCCACTTTTTAAAAAAAAGCTGATAAAATATCCTGAAGCTGGTTCAAAAACTGCTTACAAGTATAATTTCCCAGGCCAAATAAATCGGCTCTTGAAATTTAACTATCAATTTCCCTTCTCCTTCCTTCTCCTTTAGGTCTCAAAAGTTGCTGTAAAAATATCTCATTTCTTCATAAACCGTGTTATAGTTCATCCCAGTCTGGTGTTTCATCAACTTAACAGTTCTAATTGCCTTGTTATCTGCTCTGGTGCAGTGGTAAAGCCCCTCGATATCCCCTTTACCTTATAACAAGGAGAGCCCATATATCTCAGCCCAAAGGAGACTACGTCCACCTTGCAGATGAGCAGAGGCATGAAGACTTAAAGCTCTCTGGAAAGCCAATACAGTCTATCACTATTTAACTGTTAGTCAATGTTTCTGCCTATCTCAGCTCACGTTTAATGGGGCTTTTTATTGTTATTTTCCACAATAAAATTCTAATGGTGGCTAAATGTCACTAATTCTCTTCTGAGGTTAACACACACATTGCAATGTTACCTGGGAGATAAAGGGATATGGTAGAAGCTATATGGGCTTTAGAGTCATAAGACTAGTCTACATGGGTTCAAATCCTGGATGTGACTTTTGCTATCTATGTGGCTTTAAGTGTGTTACTTGCCTCCCCAAACCTAGTTCCCAAATAAAATAAAAAGGCCACTATACACCACAGGAGTGGATATTATTACTGGCCAATGCTACAAAGACATTAAATATTCAGTAATGCCCTTCTCCCCCCACTGGCCTCCACTTACTGGCTTCTGTTGTGAACCAGCCAGTTGACTACTTAGTCCACTCACCAACTTTCTGGTAAAAAGCTGTTGTAATAACTTGTGAAACCTTTTTGGTGAGTTGCAAACACAATTGGCTCTTTTTCTTAGGTTTTGTGGTTTTTGTTTCTGTCTTGTTTTTTGAGACAGAGATTCATTATGTAACCCTTTCAGGCTGGCTTTATACTCATTATGTAGTCTGGAGTAGCTGAAATTCACAGCAATCCTCCTCCTCAGACTTCTAGTGCTTGGTGGGAAAAGAACAGAATAGTATTTGAAATACCAGTGAGCACCATGTGTAGCAAAAATATTCCATTGAATTTTGTTTCAATTTTATACATATGCCTACATTTGTATTCATTGTCATAACACAAAATAAAACGTATTTCTTACTCTGATTTGGATCAAAATAGTTTGAAATATGCTGCTCTCCAGAAGGCTGTCATCTTTTGACTCTTCCTGCCAATCCTTCCCACTACTGAGCCTTTAAAGATCAGGGTTTCAAATTCAAGATGCTGCCCAACTCTGCTCCTCTACATAAGCAGTTAATAGAAACTTGAGGTTAAACTGCACTTTATGCAGTCATCTCTCTCTTTCCTCCTGCCCCTCCCCCTCCTCCATTTGAACCACAGTAGCAAGTTAAAGGTTCCTGGGGTAGGGGCAGAGGGACAATAACACACTAAAGGACTTCACAACTAGAGACCTGGTCACCTAAACAAGACAAGACAAAAATCTACAGAGTACTTCATAAGATACAATTGTTTCAGTAAATATACTGACCTTTAAGAAAATAACTTATTTTCCTAAAACACATTAAATGGGGGTTGGGTTAGGGCTTTAAACAGGGGTTGGATTAGGTTTATTAGTAAACACTTTCCCCAAAACGTGGTGTGTGTGTGTGTGTGTGTGTGTGTGTGTGTATGAGAGAGGGAGAGGGAGAGGGAGAGGGAGAGGGAGAGGGAGAGGGAGAGGGAGAGGGAGAGGGAGAGGGAGAGGGAGAGGGAGAGGGAGAGGGAGAGGGAGAGGGAGAGGGAGAGGGAGAGAATGAGCTGAGATGATGATATTTAAAATATCAACATGGTGAGTGAGTCTGATACTAGTTATGTCCAATGTCTCTCCTTCTCTGAGTAAAGACTTGCTCTATGACTCCAGAACACACAGCGCATACCCCAAACTGGCCTTGAATCTCAACTCTCCAGCTTTAGACTCTTGAGTGCTGGGCCTGCAGGGTCATAGCACCACGCTTAGCTTTCTGTTCCTTAACTGTAGGACTCCTGCATTTCCCTACTGGCTCCTAGGAACACAATGTGGTAATCATTTTTCTACAACCAATGACCTCACCACAACCAGTTTCATCCTTTATAAAAAATGATATATATATCCAGGGTACCAAGTCATTCAAGAGTACTCTTACTCCCTTTCAGCCTTTAAGCAAGTTAAACTCAATTTCTTCATTACATTTTTTTTATATACGTAATCACAATGGAAGAAGGCTAAACATATTAACTAACACTGCTGTTCCAATACCTGTGTATGCTGCCAAATCAAAAGAGGCAGGTAGCGAGGAGAGAATTTAAATGTAGAAACCATTGCATTCACCAAGTAATTTATAAAGGTGGTATGTGACTGACTTCTTGAGTTGTTCTCATCACCTGGTTTCAAAATAATATGCTGTATATTACTTAGTTGCAATTCAAAGCAATGCTACATATGTGCAATTTTAAAGACTGGCTTTGCTACTGGAGTTAATTCTGGGTCACAAACTTAGTTTAATTACAATAGCACTATACTGTAGTTAACAATCCCTAACTGCACAGTTGTAGCCATAAAATAGGGAAGACGTCATTCTGAGTTTTCACAATAGGACAGAACTGTGCTGGTATGGGGCAGGGGGCAGAGGGCAGGTGGGGGAGGGCTACTGCTGGCAAAAACTGAACAAGAGAGCTCTGGTGAAAGGTAGCCAACACTAAGCACAGTGTCTTCCACAAGTAAATGGTCAATAAACAGCTGCTGAAATAAATGCAGTGGTGCAACCTTGGGCTCAGGAAACGTACCACAGTCTGGACCGGCTGGCTGTGGTATTAGCAGCCGGTGGGGAGGCACGAGTTCTTATCTCATTCCTTTTCCCACCCAAACTGTTCAAAATTGTTCTCTTGGAAAACAGGTGTCCCTGGGGAAGACAGAGCAATTTTTTGAAGGCTGAGATAGATGCCTAACTCTGTAAGAAAGATGAGCTTCTGTATACCTGCCACTGAGGAAAGGGTTAACTTTAGATGGCTTCACATTTCCTGCTTCCCTCGGCTCAGCGTCTCAGCGTTTCCACTCACTTCGTTCCCAACTGGGCATTTCAGCAGCCTGTCCACACTTCTAACTTGCTGCTAAGATGTGTTTCACTGAGTGTGGTGTGTGGTGTGGTGACTCAGACCTCTCATCTCAGCACAGGAGAAGCTCAGATAAGGGGGTAACTGAGATTCTGAGCCCAGTCTGGGCTACACAGTGAGTTTTCAAGCTAGCCCAGATTAAGAACAAGACCTCAAAATTATTTAAAAACAAACAAAATTATGTTTTATTGTTTCAATTATTTCTGAATTACAAAATTGTAGCCAAGCAGAACTGAAAAAATTGATTATAAAAAGTAATACAGAAAAAGTATTTATTTTAACGTTATAGGATATATCTATTTTGAAGTAGTGTTATAATTGTATACATTTGATTCTAATTAAAATGTCAATCTTAGCCAAAATTAAAAAAATAATAATTAAAGCTCCATACTAACTTTAATGCTACTCATTACCTTAAGTCAAATGCTGGGCCGAGGGATGTCACTCAACTGGAAGAGTGCTTGCCACATTTCTGAGCAACCCTGTGCTTGAACTCTACCACTGCACAAACTAGACACGCATGTGGCACAGGCCTTTCATCTCAGCTCCTGAGAGGCAGCAGAGGGCATCCGTGACTAATTATTAAGTTCCAGACCAGCCTAGAATACATGAGAGACTCTGTCTCAAAAATAAAAAGTCAAATTATCACTGTGGCTAAGTCTTTCAGTTGTTACCCTAATGGTCACAATAACATAAATTACACAGGCAGTCTCTCATAAATACTTTCTTCAGCTTTAGGTTTTTGTTGAATTTCTTCATTCCTTTTCTGTCTTTTTAGTTTTGAATATGGATAAGAAACAACAGAAAAGCATTTGTATACATATAGCTCTCGTTTCTTGTACTATGCTACTAAAAATGTACCACTTGGGCATAGACATAGATTAGGTGCTATGATTTTACTTAAGGATATCAAAATAGAACTACTCTTCCTTCAGGCAGAGAGGTCAGAAGTCAGGGGTCAGGAAGCTGGAACTGGCAGTGGGTGGAAAGTGAAGAGAACTTCCTACTTCTAGAAAGCTGACTTGGATCACACTAGACATAGGCTGGAATAAAAAATCAAGACCAGTCATCCTGATTCAGCAGGAGAGAAAAAATCCAATTAAAATCTGAAAGGAATTACCAGTAATAAAGTCTCAATATCAAGCTTTGCACACACACTTTAAACCAGTTTCTGTTGAGCAGAAAGAGAGCCAGGGCTGAGTGTGTGCAACTCCGAGCAAGACAATGACCCACCTGAGACTTACAGAAAACAGACCTGGAGCTAACGCTATTGGTCAGAGGGAAAGTTGTGACAGAACAACCAAAAGCTCACAGGTAAATGCACAATGTATTTTTATTTATTTATTTTTACTTTTTTGGTTTTTCAAGACAATGTTTCTCAGTGTTTTAGAACTCTGTAGACCAGGCTGGCCTCAAACTCACACCTGCCTCTGCCTCCCAAGTGCTGGAATTGAAGACTCGCTCCACCACTGCCTGGCAAGAAATGGAACTTTAAAAGGGAACTCTAATGACGAAAGATGAAGCCCAAAGTGATCTAACAAAGAGATCTCATAAATGCTTGTTGTCTAGAGGTGAGAGCTACTGAGGGAGACAGGTTTCCCTGCGGTGGTAGTGTTGTTATATTTTTCATGAGAGTAACATATAAAGGCAGCTACTACATGAATAAAAGTCAGTCAAAAGGACAGAATGAGACTAAAGAGATTTAAATCCTTAAAAAGAAATTATCAAAGCCCCCAAACTCTGAATTCACTCAAATCACACATTTTCATCTACTTCATCTGATATGTCTACCATTTACTTATACAATCAGCTTCTTCAAGATAAAACTGTTCCTAAGATCAAACTAATTCATCAGGTGTGGTGGTGGTCCTAGCACTTGGGAGGCAGAGCTGAGGCAGGTGAATCTCTGTGAGTAAGTCCAGCCTGGCCTACAAATCAAGTTCCAGGTCAGCCTGGGCTCTGTTACACAAAGAAACCCTTCTTGGAAAAAAAAAAAAAAATCAAGCTAATTCTTTGTTTTAAAGTGCTTTTAATTAATTTTTGGTATACACATACATATATGCAAGCCAATAGAATACGTGTGAAGGGAAGAGGACAAGTCGTGGCCGGCTGTCCTCTCCTTCCCCCACCATGTGGGCTCAGGGATTGAACTTAGGTTGTCAATCTTGACAGTTCCTTTACCTGCTGAGGCATCTTGCTGGTCTAACCTAATTCTCTATTTGCATTACATTTGGAATTATTATCATAACATAAAACATCTATTTTAAAATACTATAAAAATAATGCACATAAATACAAACTCAAGACAGTACTCCAACTTACAGAGAACTGGCATTAAAGGTCACAAAATATTTTTAAGAAAATTATAATTTGTAAACTCTCCTCATATACACATATATTCATGGGCAATATTTTCAGATATTGAATTCTTTTCTGGGGTAAATCAATTACTTAAAATATTATAGAGATCTGAAAAATACTGAAAAGAAAAGCCTATAGCCTTCCTATAGTAATTTTTTAAAAAAAAACAAATCTAAGAACCGTGACTTTCATGCATGTAACCGTCTCCATGAGGAGAAAAGCACGCCTACCTCTATTCCTCATGTAACTTCTACACAGAACTGATAGCAATCAAAATGAATGCCAAGTAAAACTAGTTCCAGGGACACCAAGAACAGCAAGAGCACAGGGAATCTAGGCTTACAGCAGGCAGCACAGGCTTCCGAATATTCTGGAGCAGACACAGCAAGCGTCTCTCACAGTTCACTCATGTACCAAAGGCTCAGGAAATGAATATGAAAGTGCTAGTCATTCTCTAAAAGGCTAATGCCTATTAACAGCTTAAAACAGGGCACAGCAGGGGGTTAATGTGCTGTTGTCTGAATCACTTTCATCAGTTTCAGTACCTATTAGTCCTTATTAGCAATGTGCTAGCAAGGTGCTATTGGTCTTTTAAAGTTTTGTCTGCTGCTTCTTATTCTAATTTGGCCAGAGAGATAGTTTGACAATCATGTCTGAAACATGAACTCATAAAATTTAACCCTGTATACTTGTTAAATATTAGATTTCTGCATTTTACATCGTACTTCAAAGTGTTCTCTCTTCTTAGGATTATATTCACAAGTAAAGTAGTTTACATTCTTCAGCATACTTGAATGCTTAATTTGTTTTTATGACTTTGTTATTATGTTGTATGTGTTAAGTCTCAGGGAGTATGTACATGACTTCATAGAACCAACATGCTAATAGAAACTAATATACAAAAGTATGGTAGCTCAGAGAGTCTAGCCAAGTAAGCAATAATCAAACTTCTGATGATCATAAACTTGATATCACTACCTAGAAATGAACAAGAAGTCTAGTTTACTTAAAATAATAGCAATAACAAATATATGCATGCAGAAGCTATCAAGAGCAAGAGCCGAAAGAGACATATTAACTACTGACAGTCACATGAGAACAAGACAGGAGAAGATAAACTTGATATAAGTCATCATACAATGTGGCTCCCGTGTTCTCCAACTCAAGGTTCAGCTTAAGCCCAGCACTCAGGAGTTCAAGACTCTGCTGGGCTGAGTTAGACGGCCTCACACAAACAAAAAGGAAACAAGCAAAAGGTTGAGGGGAGGAAACTAACGAAACACCATTCACAGGATTACATGTATACCTTCTCTGACTGTGTTTCTATTATAATGAGGAAAAACTCAGAATTCCAACCAAGGAAAGCCTAAGTCGTTATTAAAATCTTTCTAGAAGCTAAAATACCAGGGGCCGAGCAGAGGAGAGGACGAACTGTTAGGAGCAGCAGGTGGGGATTCCATGGTTGTCTGTCCTTCCAGCTCTTTCTCTTCATTTTCACTCTCCCAGTCACAGAACACTGAACCAGAGAAGATGGCTCAGGAACTGAGGACTGGCTGCTCTTCCAGAGGACCTGAGTTTAGTTCCCAAAATACACACGATGCTCACAACCATCTGTAACTCTCGTTCCTGGAAATCTGACACCCTCTTCTGACCTCATGAGCACCAAGCAAGTATATGGTTAATATATATACATGTAGGCAAAACATTTATACACAAACTAAAATAAAATCTAAAATTAAATTACATAAAGATAGTGGTACACACATAGTGAAGCATCATTTTAAAATAAACGAACAAAGTTAAAGTTGAGTGGAAAGATAATGTTTTTTAACTGTTCCACAGTTCACTTATGGAACCGCAGGTGATTAACAACGCACTAAAATATAAGGCTGGGGGAGAAGAGCTCCTCCCTCCCTCCCAGGAGTCAGCTGTGATAGGGATGCCTGCTACTTTTCCCAAATAAACCATCTGCTGTTGGGCCAGTGGGACCTAAGGCTGGATGATGCTCCTTGAGCCTCTGAACAACTCCGCAAGGCAGCCTTGTTGTCTGCATGTTCAACAAAGTGGCTGGAGGGAAACTGCCTGAAAACTAATAAGTGGGGATGCCTTTCTGCTTGGAAAAGGCACACAGCATTCTTTAGCTTTTCCACTAGCAGGATAACTAGTTTGCTGCTCCATTTTAATACCAACACCTGCAGCATTAATACAAAGTTTCAACTGTAGCACCCACTCCACAGTTAACACCAGATGGTTTGTTTCTGTTTAATCTACTACTAGAAATGCTAGAATAATTTTAAAACGGTAATAAAAATACAGGAAATAAACACATCAAATTTGAGACTTACATTACTTCCTAACTTCAACGGGACACACCATCAGATATAAACAACTGGTTGGGTGACAATGAGACTGGGAGAGTGAGGGTACAGTGACCGCATCGGATGTTTTGAGCTACAAAGATTAAACATCATGCATAAATATTCAGTCTTGCCGGACAGTGGTGGCTCACACCTTTAATCCCAGCACTCTGGAGGCAGAGGCAGTCAGATATTTATGAGTTCAAGGCTAGTCTGTCTGGTCTACAGAGTGAGTTCCAGGACAACTAGGGCTTCACAGAGAAAACCTGTCTCAAAAACAAAACAAAAAAACAATATTAAAAACAAAAACAGGAAGAAGAGAAGGAAGAAGAGGAGGACAAGGAGAAGAACCTAGTCTTTCTCTGGAAATGCTGTGCCAGTCCTAATAATGAAGGAACCATAAATCAGAACTAACAAACACTAAGAAAAAGAATCTAATTCCAACCAATGCAGTGCCAGGGTAGCTTCCAGGATCCACCTACAACACCTCAACCCAAAGGCCACCCACACAGAACAAAGTTGTAGAAATGGTTGGAGCTGCCTTTTCCGAGGAGCCATCTCTATCAGAGCAGCCTGGGCTGTCCATGTTACACATCACTGTCCACAGAGGCAAATGGCCAGAAGTGAGACTATGAGGATGCATCCCTTCTCACCCTCCTTTACCTTTTGTCCTTTAGTGATGCTTATTTACAAAGACGATTAAAATACTTATCTTCCAAAATGAAAACTAAACAAAAGCTGTATTGCTGGAGTAAAATTAAAGAGCATATCAAGATTCATAGAGGCCATGGGTTAATGAAAAGACCCTTACCATGAAGCTGGTATTGCTCCTTCAGAAAACAGTTTGGTACATCTCCAGAAACTATATACTTAATATAATAGCATCAGGATGCATAGTCGTTAGTAGATAACCGCTGCCAAAAGTTGTCATGAAGACCGAGACTTTATGAATAATATTAGTGTCCTACAAGAGATAACATGGAACCCTGGAGACCCCTTCCCATGTGAACAAACAACAAGCAGCCAACAACTTAAGAAGAGTCTAGAACCCAACCATGCTGTGTGCCAGATCTCCAACCCCAACCTCTAGAACTGTGAGAAATAAGTCACTGTTGTTTTAAGCCACCTGTGACTGGCCCAAGCTAAGACAGTGTTTATATAGAATGGGAAATCCAATACTCTAAGACCCAGCAACCTTGAGGAAGGACTGAGAGGGACACAGAAACACTGTTAGTAATACAACAGCCCAAATACTCACCTGTTCAAAAATGGATAAGCTGTAGTATTACACAATGGAACAATATACATCTACCAAAACAAATATACTGTGACCATCAAACAGAGTGAAAAATAAGTTCTTAAAGATGCCCTTCTTACCAAGTTCAAAAAACAAAACAGAACTAGAACTTAATATATATTTTAGCAAGATACAAATGATAGAGTAAACAAGCAAGCAAGACAATAATATGCATAAGACTAAAAATAGTTATTTCAGGTGGGGAGTAGCACAAAATTAGTTATTATTTCTGTTTGGTGGGTTCATGTTATTAATATTGTTATATAATACAGTTCAAATTAACAACAACAAAAAACAATTCGAAACTTTCAGTTTTTCATATTTCTCAAGAATCACTGCTAGTCACTTCAAATTAAATTCTGTTTCAAGCCAATGAGATGGCTCAGAGGGTGAGGGGACTTGCTGCCAAGCCTGAAGACCTAAGTCCAGTCCTGGAACCTACAGAATGGAAGGAGAGAACTGACCCTTGACAGCTGTCTCCTGACCTCCACTGTGCACCGTGGCATATGCGCGCGCACACAAAGGAAATGTTAGAAAAAATTAAGTCTCCAATTTGAATAAGCACACTGATTGCCGTTGCATGTACCTTGGCTTTATACTCACACTCCATATAATCATTCAAGAAGGTTGAAATACTTCATACTAGAAAATATGCTAAAGATACTGTAAACATGAAGAACTGTCTTGAGCAATGAGAATTTACAAAACTGTACAATGCTTTTTCAGAGAAACACATGAAAAGAAATTACAGAGGAGCCGGGCGTGGTGGCGCACGCCTTTAATCCCAGCACTCGGGAGGCAGAGGCAGGTGGATTTCTGAGTTCGAGGCCAGCCTGTTCTACAAAGTGAGTTCCAGGACAGCCAGGGCTATAGAGAAACCCTGTCTCGAAAAATCAAAAAAATATATATAAAAAAATAAAAAAAAAGAAATTACAGAGGACTTGTAAAATCTAAAACTCCTCAGCACCTGCCTAAACCTCACTAATTAGAATCACGAAAGTTGATCTCCAGTAGACAACGGTTTACTGAGTTAGTACAATGGTTCTCAAACTCTTAAATTTCAAAATGCTTTTACATTAAAAACTTACTGAGGACCACACAAAGGTGTTGTTTATATAAATCTGTTAGTAGTTACTGAGTGTATCAGAAATGGAAACAGAAAACATAAGAAATATCTTGGTATTCATTCTAAACTTTGGAAAAATTATATTTAATTCACTTACCCTCCCCCCCCCACCCCGTGCCCCCTCCAGAAAGCAGACTGTTTAGAAGGCACAGTGGGGGGTAAGTATACTCTCTGCAGAAGCGTGAGGCCGGAGTTTTCCATGCCCTACAGCCACACAGCCTGTACCTGTACTCCAGTGCTGAGTGGGGAAGGGAAAGACAGATCCCAGGGGCCTACTGGCCAGCCAACCCAGGCAAAAAACAGTGAGCTGAGGGTTCAAGTGAAACCTTCTTTCAAAGGAATAAACTAGAGAGTGACAAAGCAGATTCCCGACATCCTGCAAATACACTTACATGTACACAGAAGCATACACTACACATACACACAATACTTATAAGGGAGTAAAATAGGTTAAAATAGCCAATTTTATAAAAAGTAATTCTATTTTTTCAAAGCAAATAGTGAAAATGGTAGCATTTTACTTTTTTTTTGCATGTTTGTCTAAATTAACAGAACTAGCTGGATTCTCATATCTGTTTCTACATTCAATCTGTTGTAATATTGCATCTCCCCTGGAAAAACTCATGGTACAATCGTCAGCAGATGAACATGAAAAAGTTGGCAGCAGAGACAGCTCGGCCAGCTAAGTGCTTGCTTGAGAATCCGAGTTCAAGCTCCCAGGACCCAAGTGAAAAACAGCTGGGTAGGTCTCAGTGCTCACAGGCAACCAGCACAGTCAAATCTGAGCCTAGGCCCCAGTCTCTAGGGTGGACACCATTCCCACTTGCCTCTGAATTTGAAAAAGGCAAAATTTGTCCTAGCATTTTTATACACATAACCTCTACTTTACAGAAAATGCTTAGGGACTCCAAGGAATCGTCAGAACACTGAAAAGCTCTGGTCCGGCTTAGTGACCAACACTGTAGGGAATGGAACGCTGCCTCTGGAACCTGACATTCTCGCTCTGTCCCCTCCATCTCTCCAGCCCCAATCCTACTACTCTGATGCTTGGAAAAGAGCAGTAACGATCTGTGGCAATGGGTACTAAGTCACAGGACACAGGCCATGAGTAGTCTGTTGTGTGCTACTGCCCAGCAAAATGACTACAGAGGGCAATGATACACGGAGGGCAATGATACAGGGACATCTCAAAAGGCTCAGAGAAAGGATGAACAACACTGATTGAACATTATGCAATATATACAGGTACCGGAACAGTACCTGGTACACAATTAGTGTGGACAGTTCTCATGTATATCACTTAAAACTTTAAAAGTAAGTAACAACCCATGATAATATTTAATGACATATTTAAAATCAGATTTTGAAAGCTCCCCAAATAATGTTTAAGGTGATAGACACATAAATTATTATATATGCAACCGTGCTCCATAATAGCTATGTACATGATGTGACAAAAGAAGATTAAAATGTGCTTGTTTGCATCAATGTGCATGTGTGTGGAGGTCAGATGCTGAGGTTAGGGGTCTTCTTCTATAGCTCTCTGTTGAGCCTTATCCTGGGGCTTAGAGGATTGGCTTGAGCCTGGCTCGATTTTTGCAACCTGTCTTGGTCATTTCCGCTACAGAGTGACTCAGTACAACCTACATGACCTGGTCGAACCCTTGTCTTTCTGTCAACTGCTGACGCTGAATAATCTCATAGGCCCCACCAGATCTCCCCATACCCCTGTCAGCTGCTCCATAAAAGCAAGAGACTGATGCAATCAAGCTTTCTGGGTCTGTGTGGTTCTTCTTGGGTTGCCAACCTCACCATCCCACTCAGCCCCGGAGAGACCTCTCTCCTCGCAGCTATCTGCCAGCAAAGCCGACAGCTCTCAGTCTATCTTTTTGAGACAGCGTCGCTCACTGAATCTGCAGTCCAGTTTTTAGTATACTGGCTGGCCAGCAAGCCTCAGGGACTCTCCTGTCTGCACCTCCCCAGCACTGGGATTCCAGGCACATGCAGCAGCTGCCCCTGCTTTTTTCACTGATGCTGGAGTCTATGCACAGAAGGAACTTTACCAACTGAACAGTCTCTCTAACTGCTATCTTATTCTTTTAAAACCTGGAAGAGTGAGCCTATTTATGAAGGGAATTTAGCAACAGGCAAGTAAATACAAACACAAACTCACAGACACAACCCTTATTCAACTAGATTCAGAGACAGTAGAAATAGTGTTCTAATTACATAGAACTACAAAACTGTTTTCTTAAAAATAACATAAATTTTTCTATAACATGTGATGGTGTGTATATGCTTGGCTCAGGGGTGGCACTATTAGGAGATGTGGCCCGGTTGGAGTAGTTGAGTCACTGTGGCATGGGCTTTAAGACCCTCATCCTAGCTGCCTGGAAACCAGTCTTCTCCTAGCAGCCTTCAGATGAAGATGTAGAGCTCTCAGCTCCTCCTGCGCCATGCCTGCCTGGACGCTGCCATGTTACCACCTTGATGATAATGGATTGAACCTCTGAACCTGTAAGCCAGCCCCAATTAAATGTTGTCCTTTATAAGAGTTGCCTTGGTCATGGTGTCTGTTCACAGGAGTAAAATCCTAACCAAGACAACAGATTAGCATTTATAACATTAAAACAGTGCTTAAAGTTTTTAGTTTTTAAGTACACCCCTGATATGGTATGTTTACTATCATGCCATCTTGAAGAACCGTATTGAAAGCTGTTGGTTACAGCCACTGTTTCTCTCTTAGTCTCCATTTCTAAGCCTCTCGCTTTTAGTTATAAAGTAAATAGCTCTAGACTGTTGCACTGGAACCCTGTCACATGAACTTTTCCTAGTCTCTACCACTTCTCAACCGAGCTGGCAAGTAACATACATATTTTATGAAAGCCATTAAACATTATCTCTTTGACTACTGTAAAGAACTTCTCAGCCTTAAAAAAATCTTCATATATTTTTAACATAATGCAGAACCCTTAGGATTTGACTTAGATATCAAAATTATACTACTGTATTAAGTTTAAATGCACTTCAGTGGACTTATCGGCTTCATAGGTTTTATAGAGAACGGTACAGTATGGTTATTTCAGAGACTAACTTCACTAACGTATAGCAGTATTATTTAGAGACGGAGAACATTCACCGTTACACTAATGCTATTTGCTTCACTATCCTTTACAAAGGTTTGTAATGGGCCAGGTTAAAACAAGAACACATAGATGCACATTAAGAGAGCCATAAAATACTTCTTTGGCACAGGTCTCTCAACAACTAGAGAATTCAGTAAAAAGCAAAATACTGAGGAGAATCTATAATATAATCTAGCATTAAAACTATAGGAATAGGGAAAGATGATTCAGCCAGTAAATGTGCATGCCAAGTAAGCTTGGTGACCTGCGTTAGCTGCCTGGAACCCTCACATAAGTGGAAGGGACAAAATGACGGCGGAAAGTTGTCCTGTGCTCTCCTCTCCCATCATGCACAAATACACGTGTATATACACAATAACAAATTAAAAACTGGAAAAATATAGATATCATTTTTTTACAATTGTAAACCACAATGGATTTTGGGAATTAATGATATGGAAACAAGGCATTTGTTCTATTAAAAAAAAAAAAAAGAAAAAAAAAAAGGTTTGCTGGGGTTTGGAACCAGAGAATGATCACCTCAGTAATTATCACCTCAGTAATTATCACCTCAGTAATTATCACCTCAGTAATTAACAGAGCCACACCACCACAGCTGTAGGAACTCCCCAATCATGGAAGTCTCACACTCATTCCCTCTCCAACACCAGTCAGACAAGTAACTGAGAACCAAGATTTTATCACAATTTAAAAACACAATCAAGTTCTAGGTTCTGTCCTGGGACCCACAGACACTCCTCCATAAGTCCTCAGAGCTTCCGTGTCTTGCTATGGCTTGCTTGTGGCCTTCCTAACTTCTGTTGAAATAATCACTAACGCATGCTGCATGCTAAGAAGTAAGGCCTTTAGAAGTTGATCAGGGATCTTACAAAGTACTTCACACAGGGCTGGACACCTCCTTGTCCTTTTGTCACAGTGCTCAAGGTATCACTTTGGTGTCAAAAAGGAGATTCTGGGGCCTTAAACCTGTGAAAAATACTTTTCTGTTATTTGTAAATTGCCTAGTCTCAGGCTGTTTTGTTACAGCAGCACATTCAAGACAGAAGTGAATGGCAGCAGTTAAATACACTGAGCCTTTGCTATCTATCAGGCATCTGAGCCAGGTGATTCACACAGTCACCTTACTCAGTTGTCTTAATAACAACATGAAAAAGATACAACTGCCAATTTCATTTTTCAGCTAAGAAAAATGGGGCTTCCAACGGCTAAGTAACTTTCCTAGGGTCATAGGTGTGATGTGTGATGAGGAGAATCTGGGGTTCTGTCTGCTTAACTCCCACAGCAGAAATAACTAGAGCAATTGTTCTGTGGCTTTCAATGACTGATTAGATCAAGTTCAAAAGGATTACAGACAGAGGAAGCATACTCATTTGTTCATGGCAAAGAACTTTGACTGAGTAGTTGGTTTTAACACCATACCAGATGTTTCAAAGACAGTAAGAAATTCTGAGAATCAGCCAAATCCATGACAAAATACCAAGAAAAAATATTAGAGTTCTTAGGTACATAACAACATCCTAACAAAACATTATGATGTTCTATAAATGTATTGTTAGAAATGACAAGCCAGAATAGAAAGGTCATATATTAAGCATCTATATTCTATTTTATAGTCTATATTTAGAAATGTTCTATTAGCATAATTTTGCAACCTTACTTCAGAATCTCAAGATTTCTATATATTTTTATATATTCTATATATATATACACACATATGCATATATACATACATGTATACATTTATCCACCCATGCATGTACCCTGGGCACAGATATAAACAGGGGAGGGGGTTGAGAGGGAGAGAGAGAGGGAGAGAGAGAGAGAGAGAGAGAAAGAGAAAGATCCTTCCTATCCCAGCTCAGTTAGCAGAACATATTCTGTGTTGGGAAATAGTGATCATGAGTGGCCTTGGCTCTTCCCGTTTCAGCTTGACGAGACATATGGCTGCAGGTTACATAGCTCCTGCTTGCCAAGCAGCTGGCAGACGAGGTGAGGGGCTGACCTCCTACATTCTACTCTGACACTGCCTCTATGACATTGGAGAACTGATCACAAAACTTCCAAACGAGGCTACAGTTCAAAGGTAAATTTTAAAGTAAGACATTCTGGTTGACTGACTCAAAGCAAAGAGGTGTGGTACAAGAGAACAAAAAGGGAAAGGCAAAGCTCGTGAGGCTACAGGAGTTGTTCACACAGCTCTTTACTTAACCTTTCCCACATAGTCCCCATCACACTTCATCCATCATTACTTTAACTATGAGAACTGTACCAGGAGCCAGAGCTTAGGGAAGAAACCCTTTTGTCTACTTATGCATATTTTTCACTTTTATACCACTATATTATATATTTAACTAAATAACGATTTTACTTACATTTTGATCCCAATTCCTGCTATGTAATATATAATGTGTGTATGTATATAGAAAACCAAGACTGTAGGTATATATAAATTCTGGAAGATGGCACAGTTTGGGAACAGGGTTTATTAAGGAAAAAAAATCAATATAATGTCCCTACAGGGTCTTGAAGTAAAATTCTGTAATCAAGGCCTGCAGATCTGTAATTATGGTGTGTCAGCTACACTTAAGCAGAGTTAAGAGACTGTTAAAGCTAGAGCAGCACACTGCAGTGAGAACTGTCCCAGCCTCCTTCCAACCCACTGGCGTCACATTCATTTAACCACAGGAAAGCTACAGGGCAATGTCATTAGACTCCAATACTGTAACGTTCCTTGTCCACACTGGATTCGAAGTAAGATGGTTATGAAAAGATATTTAAGGAAGTATTTTTAATCAATCAGTTCACCCAACAAAGGCCTAGTTCATCAGGCTTTATTAAAAGTCGGCTTTAAAGTTGAAAGTCACTTTTTACATTAAATAGATTTAAATTTTCTCCATGTAGAATCTCTTGAACTTATGACATACTTAATAACAAACTTATTTTGTAAACACAAATCCTACTTAGAAATGTAGAGTAGACAAAAGTTGCTTAGCTAAAAATACATCTTGACAGTCAATAAAACAAGTTCAATTTTTCCTCTACTTTAGTGAAACTATTTTCTAAATAATTAATGTAGAAAAAAGCTACTATGGCAAGAATTTGTATTTATATCACAAATTTAAATTAAGTAAGGCCCAATGTATAAAGATTGATAGTATATAATTATAACAGTCTCCGAATAAATTACAACATATACAAAGTAGAGATATGGAAGCTAGGTACAGAGATGATGACCAACCAACTTAGTTTACCTGAGATTTTGTCAGTTTTAACAGAAAATATCCCATATCCTAGGAAACTCCTGTCCAAAAGAATTAGGACAATAGTTGCCACCTATGTATCAATCAATGGTCAGACACCAGATAGATGACAGTAATTTCAGATCTGCACTGAGACAAAAATTGGGACTATTATTTGGTCATTCCCTGTGAGGTTGGCCAGATTAGCTGTGACACATAACAGATACCTATAAAGTTAATCCGCAAAACAATAAAAATAAAAAAAAAATAAACGTTTTAAAAAGAGCCAGCCAGACCATGCTAACTAGTTTTTTTATCAACTTGACAAACTAGAGTCACCCAGGAAGAGGGAAACTTAAATAAGAAACTGCCTCCATCAGACTGACCCGTAGGCCCTTTCATGATTAACCACGAGAACACCAAGCCCAGGGCAGTGACACCTCTGGACAGGTGGTTCTGGGCTATGTATGACAGCAGACAGAGCAAGCCATGGGAGAGCACTCTACCATAGCCTGTGCTTCAGTTCCTGCCTCAGGTTCTTATCTGAGTCCCTGCCTTGGCTTGTTACCCGGAAGATGAACTAGACCCTGTCCTACTCAAGTTGGTTGTGGTAGTGGGGATTATCATAGCAACACTAAGTAACTAATCATAGCAACTGTAACTATCATAGCAACACATAGCAACTAGTACACAGACCAAATCTACCAACAATGCCCACTGTTGTACAAGTACCCCTTAATACTTGGGACCAAACACGTTTCAAACCAAAGTTTTTCAGATGTTGGAATGCTTATATAAACCTTACCAGTTTGAACATCTGTAACTCCAAAATCAGAAGTGCCCCAAAATCTGAACCTGTGTTATGTCAGCACTCAAAAAGTTTAGGGTTTCTAAACATTTTGCACATTTCTCTGGGTGGGGCACTGCGGAGCTCATGCTTATTTTCCACCTGTGGTGGTTTGAATGGCAACTACCCCCAGAGTCTCACATATCTGACTGCTTGCTGGAGCTGTTTGGGCCTTGTAGGAGGGGGTGTGGCACTGAGGGTTAGCTCTGAGGTGTCCAAAGCCCATCAGGCCCAGTCTCTGGTGTTCTCGGCCTCTATCCTGAAAGTAAGATTTAAGCTCTCAGCTGCTGCTCTAGCGCCATGCCTGTCTACCAACTGCCTTGTTCCCACCATGATAGTCAAGGACTCACCCTCTGAAACTATAAACAAAGCCCCAATGAAAAGCTTCCTTTTTGAAGTGGCCTTGGTCATGGCATCTAGTCACAGCAACAAAATAGTAACTATGACACCAGCTAAATACTTCCCCTGAAACTCTCTTTTACTTCCATTTAGAATACAAGTTGGGTTACCTCATCTCACGTTAGACTGCCTTCACCATTTCACCTGAACAAGCAGACAGCCATCTTGTACTCACTGCGTTATCTCCCTGATACCAACCATCATTTATTTAACTGCCTATTTCCATACGCTTAACTCTCAATCTCTGTTCAGGCGCCATCCTAACTCCACAACTGGGGACTTGTGAATCACAAGTGCTGTAGGTGAGTAACTTCACAGCCTAACGTATCCAATGGCCTCCAGGACAAAAGCCTGCAGTATAAATCCCAGTGGCTCTCAACTGTGAGGAAAAACTAAATGACCCAGAGTCCTACATGGTAGAGAGAGTGAACTCCTGAAGACTGTCCTCTGACTTCCATACCTGTGCTTTGGCATAGGCACCCCCCACCCCATACAGAGTAAATAAATAAATGCAAGTTTTATAAAATACAACAAACCCAATGAGCAGAAAGAATCCCTTTCATAAAACCAAGAACATTCTTGAATCATGAAACTAAGAAGTCTTTGGAACTAAATCTGGAGAAGGAAAAGCAGCACGCCCTTTAAGCTCTTGGGCCCAAGATCATTCTTCCCCAACAATTAATGTCTGCCTCATTTATGCTCCCCTTTGGATGAGATAAAATGTAGAATTCCGCCTTAGTCTATTAACACAGAAGACAATCACAGTAAAATAAGTTTTCAGGAAAAAATAAAGAAGTAATGTTTATGGATGTAGATATTATACAGCAAGATAAAATGCAGGTAATCAACAAGTGAAATACAAATTTTAAGTTTAAAAGTGTATGTCCCTGTTTTACAGTATGCAAGAAGAAATGCTACACCTCATGTCAACAAAGGGCCAGGGAAGATGCGTATGATACACATTCATTTAATAAGCAACTTGAGATTATGGTAAATTATGAGTTTCATGAAAATTATTAACTTATTGAAATATGAATACCAAAAGTAAACTTTGATAATGTCCTATTAATCTACCCAGAAAACTTTATCTACTTCTGTGCAGTTTATGTAGGCATCTGAGAATTTGTCAATGTCTCACAAGCTAGTTCTTAATTACTTAAAGGACGTTTCTCTAGCATATGTATGGTTAGGCTATAACTACTTGAACTAAATAAATTTATAGAATAGATCAAGAGGGTGATAAAATCAACAACATATTAATGGGAAAACATTTAGAAATGTTTTCTCATGATATTTACTTTAAAGCAGTCTCTTATACCTCCGGGTTCTTTTCTGCAAAATAGACAATATGCTAAAGGAAATGACACAGCCAAGGAAAGTCTGGCAAAAGAGAAGAAACGTGTGGGCTGAGGGACAGCGCGGATTACTTACTGTATGCTATAGATCTCATATTCCCCTCCTGTGTTATCACACAGTCTAATGCTCTATCACCGCATCCCAGCTGGAGCCAGGATCCTTGTTTCATTTGCTTGCTCTGCTACTAACCTGAAGTGTGACTTCAGCCACATTCTGAAAACTGCACTCATAAACATGTACTGAGCAAAACCTATATGGTGTATCTTATTTATTTGAATCACACTGTATCAAAAATGTAGCAGGTATTTCTTCCAAAAACTGAATTCAGGGAGAATTTGGACTCTATCTTCCAAATTCAGTAAGAAGAGGCACAGTACAACGATGAAATATGTTCCAGAATACATAAAACCAGATTTGAAGTCAGGCACAATTCAGAACCGACTGTCTATCCCCCCCACCTTCACCCCCGCCCCGCCCCCCTACCATACCCTAGCTGCCTTTGTAATAAAAGCTTCCAAAGTACCGTTCGAAGTACTAAAACTCGGGCAGTATCTCTAAAAGTGATTCTCTCCTCTATGGGTTGACCTCCCTCTGATGGAATATCAATAAACGGTGGAGAGATGGAGCAACAGGAAAAAAAGCTATTTCCCCTGCAGAACGATCTGCTTCGTAAGGAGGCTGTGTATCTTTTCCCTTGGAATGTTTCGGTATGATCAGCTTGGGTCTGAACAAAACTAGTTCTAATGAGCACTGCAATATGTACAGTCGGGAGTCAAGGCAAGTCACAAGACTGGCCTGGCCTATTCCTGGGAGGCAGCAGCCCACAGCTCCGGGGCGAGCTTCGGGGAAGAAGTTTGCAGAGGTGCTCACGTTCAAGCCCCAGTTCCCAAACTCTGGAAGTGAGCCATGTCAGAGGCCAGGGCCCCGCCATTGTGTATTCTGAGTGAGGCCCATGATCTCAGCGTCCCTTAAACTTGAGCGCTGTCCAGTCCACCTGAGGCCAGGCCAGGGCGGACTCCGCCTCCCTACTGCAAAGTTCAGGGAGCCGGCGCCCCGCACGCACAGGCCGAGGCCCTCCAGGCACAGGTCGCCCTCCTCTTCCTCCTCCTCCCGGCCTACGAGCGCGGAGGACGCCTCCGAGCCTCGCACGGAAGGCGGCCAGGCCAGCGCCGAGGTCGCGCCGAGCCCTGCACGGAGGGCGGCAGGGCCAGCGCCGAGGGCGGCTCCCTGCCAGCGCCAGCCTAGGCGTGTGCGGGCCCCTCGCATCCCGCCCGCCGAGGCCTGGAAGCCGCGCCCGCATCGGGCCTACGCTCCGCCCGGCTTCCCCGGCGGTGAGAAGGGAAGAGCGAGCGTCAGCCGCGGAGCCGCCGGCCGTTCCTTACCGCCTCACTACTCCGGTCTTGATCTTGATCTGCCTCACGCGAGGATCGGCCATGGTCCCTAAGGCGCCGCAGGAAGGAGAGGCGGGGCTGCGCGGCGCGCCGGCGCAGAAGGGGCGGTGGAGTGGGCGTGGAGCCCAGAGTGCGCGCATGCGTACCTGGAGAGCCCGACCCCGCCTCGCCTCCCGACTCTTACCTGGAATCCTTGCATCTAGACTGCTGGTACCTAGAGCTGGAGACTCTCAAAGCCCTATACCAGCTGCTTCTCCCTGGTGCTTGGACAGGATTTGTACACAAGCTGCACTTTTATTTTCTCAGTCTCCATAGCCTGAGTTAAGAAACTTTCTGTTCCTGAGAAAGTGAACAGGATTAGCTGCTTAATGGACAGTGTGACTTAGAAACTATTAACAAGGATAATTTTTGTTTTCACTGTCTGTTGTCAAATGGAGAAAGAGATCTGTGTTTGATGAAATAAAATACCATAATGCAGACAGTCAAAAGAAATTTTTAATTTTAATTTAATTTTTTTTTTTACATTCCAATCCATGCCCCCTCTTCCGGTTCCCTTTCTCCATATAGTCCCTTCCCTTTCCAGAGTGTTACTTATGTAAATTGTCTTGTGATGTTTGAGTTTATGGAGAGAGGACTCTGGGAGTAAGGAGGTTCCTCTTGTCCTAAATTTTAGCAAGTTTGTTTCAAGTGTCCAGCAAGACTCCCCGTCCTGAGACATGCTGGCCCCCTACCCCTGAGACAGGGAGAAAACAGTACAGCATTGCACCTTCTTGGCCTAGAGGGGAGCAGCCCTTTCCTCCTAGCCTGATGGCCTGAGACCAATCTGCAGGACTCAAAAGTGGTAGAGTGTAAGAACCAGCTCTCGCAAGTTGTCCTTTGACCTCTGCAAGTTCACTGTGGCTTGCAAATATACACAGAAGTGTATGAAATAAACGCTTGGTTTTTGTTTTTTAAGTTGTGTAAAAGTATGCCTACACTGGCAACAAAATGGCAGAATCCCATCCACAGAGAGAATCTCTGACTGGGGGACTCCGAGGGACTTCTCCAGTGCTTTGTGCAGGGTGTTGTAAGAACCTGTTTCGATGGTGTCATCTATCCGCTCCCTGCTATTTATTTGTTCATCTCCTTTTTCTTGCTACACACTTAATGGACTCAGTCATTTGAGAGCAAATGACTAGCCACCTATCTCACATGTGGAGTTCTATCCTTTAGCGAACACAGGACCCCGGCACTCAACCTCCTTGAAGAGCCCTAAGAAATAATGCCCACGTCACGTGACAGGTGTATAGAGGGTGGCATTCAGCACAATGCCTAAACACAGCAGACATGGGACAACTTTTGACTCCACCATATTTTCCAAGATACAATTTGCATAGAACAAGGCACCCTGAACTGTGTTCTAGAGTCTCTTCCTGTTGAAGCACCCCTACAACCCCCAAGGAATTGAGGCATGGCCTCCATTGCGTCCTCATTTCTTGGTTCTGTTCTTCACTTGATGCTCTTGGCCTCTCCTGACCCTTAGTTCAGTTCTCATCTTCATGGCTGGCTCTGGAACATCCTTCAGTCTTGTCAGAGCAGAGCTCCAGGTATAAATCCAGTCTCAAAACCTAGCTCCCACGGAAAGACTCCCAATGCTGCCCCTGCCTGTGCAGTTCTCCAGGAATACATTGATCCCTTGCATTCTGTGTATATTTGTTTGAAAACAATTTGGTTTGAGTTCTTTACAAGGGCTGTTCCCACCCCTTTAGCTGCAGTATAAGCATGTTAAGAGGCAAGAATCCTGTCTTTCATAAACCTTTCTCTTAAATCTCCATCTGCGTGATCCACACAGCAGGTGCTAAATTCAATAAATACATTTCTCTAGCTGGCTGGCACACTGAACTACAATCCCAAGTGACACAGCAGAGCTGTGAAATGCAGAGGAGGGGACAAACACAGCAGCAGCAGAGTCACCAACGCAAAATGCTGTGAAGGTAATAGAAACTGCAAACCACACACCAGAGACAGTGTGCTCAGGCCTTCTGCCACTGCCCAAGCTCTTTTAGCCACCACAAGTAAAATCATTTGACTCACTACATCTTCCTTTTTTCCTTTTTGCCCAGATTTTCAGACATTCTGAGCTCAGTTTTGTGCTAATTGGCAGAAATTTCTTTTACACACACACACACACACACACACCAATTTTGTATCTGTCTTTCTTTTAGTTCTTGTCTATGCCTTAACTGGAAACCACTCACTAATGTATGTAATTAATTCAGCAGCCAACAGATACTGCTGCGCGTATCCAGTCCCAGGCCCTCTGGGACAGTTTGCATTTATCTATCTGTGTATTCTACATCACATTTGGGTGGCTGCAAGGTACCAACATGGAGTGTGGCAGCAGTAGGGAATTAGATGGCCTTGTCCCAGTTTCTTGAGCTCATAGTTTTAGTTAAGGATATGTATGTTTCGGGAGCCAGTCCAACCTGGGTCAAGTCCCAACTCCTCTTTTCACTAACTGTAACACTGAACAAGTTGCTTAACCACCTCTTAGCCTGGTGTCTTTATCTGTAAAAGGTAGAAGGTGGTAATAATACCAACCTCCTAAGGCTTTGACGGAGCTTAGCTCGGTGCTGGTGTTTATTCGAGCACTTATAACACGCTTGTGCCGTAAGTCATCTGGGGAAGAGGTCCTAAATTAGGAAGTGTGCTCACAGGAGGATACGAGCATAGAGCTGTGAGTGAGTGGGATCAACAGCAATAAGATCAGACTGAGCTGGAGTTTGATCATTTCATCTAGCAAAGACTATATGGTTAACTTAGTCACCACTGTACCACTGTATCTCAACATGTAGCCATGCCTGGCACATAGTAGGCACAATGTGTTAGGCCTTTCTCCTTCATTTTTTTCCCTTTTCTTTTTGACAAGGTATAGCTACATTGCCCAGCCTGCCCTTGAACACAGTATCCTCCTGCCTCAGCCTCATGAGTAGATGAGATTATAGGCAGGTGCCATTATGCCTGGCAATATACATTTCTTCAATAAATGAATAAGCTGCTTTGAAGAGCCTTTTGGTTTCTATTTAACCATATGTCACAGAGACTGCTCTCTCCAGCAAGATGATGACAGGGACAACCTGAAAGACCCTTCCCCTCCTCGCATACACTGGTCTTCCTCTCTGCTTTGCTCTGACAGACAGCTACAGAGACAGCTCAGAGGACAGAGTGATGCTGTATGCACACCAGGGCCTGAGCTCAGATTCCCCAGAACCCCTGTAAAAACCTAGCAAGGCCATGTGCTCATGTAACTCCAGCACTGAGATGGGGCAGATGGTACAGACTGGAGGATCCCCAAGACTCGATGGCCAGCCAGCCAGCCAGGCCAAAACATCAAACTCTAGGCTCAGTCTCAAAAAGAATATGGAAAGCAATCAAGGAAGAAACCCAGAGTCAGCCTTTGGCTTCTATATGTGCCTACACAGGAGAGTGCACCCATATATACTTGCACAAATATGTATGCATATACCATGTAGGCAGGCAGGCAGGCAGGCAGGCAGGCAGGCAGATAGGCAAAGAGATGGGGAGGAGAGATATGTGCAGAAGAGGCCAGAATTATCCATAAACCTTGTCAATTTTATGGACATCATGTCACCACTGATCAAAGAGCTTCTAGCACAGTGGTGACACTCAATAACCAGGCTGATATGGTGCCTTAGCTTACAGTATCACACAGCTCTATCTGCTCAGCCCTGAGGTGCTGGTCTTTGACTAGAATGACTAGAGTAGTAGGGGTGTGGGTACAAGCTGCAGCAGACAGCCTGTAGGGTGAATGACAAGGACTCCTGCCTCCTGGCACTTATGCCCTTGTGTGACCCTCACCCCATAAATATAGACATGTTGACTCAGTTATAACTACTAGTGTTTGGCAGAAGTGAGGAGAAGTTACCTTTTGCTATTAGATTTTAAAAATGGTTCTCGTTTTGGGTTACATTTTCTCAGTTTTCTTTCCATGGAGGACGTTCACCTGAAGCTCTTCAGCCATGTCTCTGTGGAGATGACTGCAAATGATTGCAAAAGTAATACTAACTGTTTCTTGAGATGACCTTCACGTCCTGCTAGTTTTCCTTAGACCAACGTACGTAAGACTTTCTTCAGTGTAGGTATAGGAGCAGGGCTCTGGTTCTCAACGATTAACTCTACAGTTTAAATCTGACCCTAAACCTCAGTACTCCACATAAATAATAAAAACCTTCCCTCTGGATGCTCTCACTGAAGGTCAAGGGTCCGTTCTGTACCTGGTGCTGTTGTAGCCACTGGTGCTACAAGGACACTGTGGGGACAGATTTTAAAGGGCTGAGGAAATGAATGTGAAGTGTAGTTCCTACCACACAGCAGTGATTCCACAGGTTATTAGTAAAACATTAATAATAAACACCAATCACAGTGTTATTGATCACAATAGAGATTGTGATTCCCAGCACTGAAAAACACAGATATTTACATTACACTTCACGACAGTAGCAAAACTACAGTTATAAAGTGGCAACAAAAATGATTTTATGGCTGAGGATCAGCACAACATAAGGACCTGTATTGAAGGTTGGGAAACCCTGCTCTAAGATTCACAGGCTAATAAACATATCCACCTATGTTGAAATTGTCTTGAATATTATGCCTGGTCCACATACTGCTAAAAATCAGTAATTTCTCTTCTTTAAGAAGAATGGGACTTGCAATCCCAAATGGGAGGGTCTTGACTATGAACCCCTTCAAGGCTCAGGAAAAAGTTGTTTCCATGGTCGAGATGCAAAACTGATCCTGCTAATCACCTTTTAGAAAGGAAGACTTTTACTAAAAATTACAAAACACATAAAGAAATGTACACAAGTAGGAGTATGGTTTCATGGGCTTTTTGAAAGTCAACATAATAGTATAGCCAAGAACACTCTCACTGGCAGAGGCTGTAGAAACTCACCAAAGTTTCTCAACACATCCCACCCGAGAAGCCGCTATTCTGACCATGGACAGTGGTTCCACTATTCTGACCACGGACTAGTTTCCCTGTTGTAAGTTTTATGGAAATTCAGTATCTCAGTTACTGTTTTACTCCTGTCAAGAAGCACCATCACCAAGGCAACTTATAAAAGAAAGCAGTTAATTGAGGGCTCGCTTCCACTTTGAGTAAGTCCGTTTGGTGAGAAGCATGGCTGCAAGCAAGCAGGCATGGTTCTGGCACAGTAGCTATGAGCTTACAACCTGTTCTACAAGCAGCAAGCAAAGAAAGTGAGAGTGAGCCCAGAGTGGGCTTTTGAAAACTTGAAATCCCACATCCAGTGACACATCTCTTCCAACAAGCCCACACCTCTCAATCCTTCCTAAATAGACCACCAACTGGAACCAAACACTCAAATATATGAGCCTACGTGGCCATTCTCATTCAAACCACCAAATTCAGCCATGCAGGAGGGAACCTTTACATCTTGCTTTCTGCACTTCACATTACGGGAGATACATTTGAGTGCTTTGTGTTTCTCTTTTCTCCTTTTCTATTGCTGTGCAGAATTACAGTGCATGAGTATCTCATGACTCAGTCTACTGTTGGCTTTTGGGGAGCCTCTGACTTCAGGCTATGATGCACAGTGCTCTCATAAATGTCATTGTAGTCATTTTGGTGACAAGATGAAAGCATTTTGTTCTGGACACTTAGGGGAAGAGTTGGGGGGGGTGTCATAGATTATGCCATAGATGTCTACTTTAATAGACCCTGCCAAACAGTTCTTCCAGCTATATCTATGTTGTGTCAATTACATTCTTATTAGCATGAAGACAGAGTTCTACTGGCTCTAAAATTCCACTAACACTTTCCAGTGTCTGCCATCTTTTTCTAGCCGTTCCGGTGGTCTTTTGTTATGGTTTTAAGTTGCATTTCCTGGATGGTGGACTAAGCTCACCATTATGTGTATCCTAAGTGTCTCAATATCCTCTTTTGAAAATTAGTTATTCATACCTTTTGTTCATTTTTCCATTCTCCCTTTCTCATTGATGATCAGAGTTTCTTATATATTATGGGTATATGTCAGCTATTAGATATACAAATTATAATGTATTCACCCCAACACTCCTTTTCACAACTACTTTGAGGAATTGTTTTATAATGTCTACTGAAGTCAAATATATGCAATCCCTATGACTTACAAAAGCATCTCTAAATATCTAGTAGCAATGCTCACAGTGGGGCTGGGGAGTGGGCTCAGGGGGTAAAAGTATTAATCTCCCAAGCTTGACCAAATGAGTTCAGTCCTAGAAGCATACATAGAAGCTGTTTGTGGTGCTGTTCATTTATAATCTCAGTACTTCTATGACAAGGTGGAGACAGGAGAATCGCCCATATTGCAGGCCAAACTATCATGGAACGTGAAGCACAGGGACAGATACAGGAGAGACTCTGTCTCGACAAAGCAGAAGGCAAGAGGCAGAGAGTTGTTCTCTGACATCTATACAGGTGCTGTGGCTTCCCACGTATCTGTACTCACTCGATATGTGTGTACAGCTACATACATTCAAAAAACTACCAGGGGATGAGAGGACATAAAGGCGGCCAGGAGTGTTCCTGGAAGGACACTTGTAACACGCAGAAGCTAGAAACAACTCTACTTTGTGCCTTGCCTTTCTGTTCTCTGACCCACGGTGTGTTAGTGATGAGGATTTGATTTTCAATTTAGAATATTTAGTAGTCGACTTTCTCATTTGTGGTCTCTGTCTCTTGTGTCCTACTTATGAATTTTACTTAGGAGCTGTGTCTTGGAGATGTTATTCCATGCTTTAGTCTATGTTTATATTTCATCTTTTACATCTGTTTTACAGTCCACCCAGAATCCTCATTTGTGTGATGTGTCAGATAGAAGTGGATATCAATGTTTTCTCATATGCATTTATTATTATCCCCATCCTATGCCTTTTGCCCTTTTTTCTTCTCATGTGATATGTGTTTATGTGTGTGTGTATGTTGTCTCTCTCTGTGTGTGTGTGTGTGTTTGCATGTATGTGGGTGTAGGTGAGTGCAACATGATTGTGGTGGTTTCAAGAAGACATCAGAAGTCATCTTCAGCTGATCTGCACTAAGTTCATGAGGCAAGGTCTCTCAGTGGAACCGAGAGTTCTCTGCTTTAGACAGTTTAGTTAGCCAGTTTGCTCTGAGGATACCCATCACTAAGAGCTGATTGCAAGTGGGCTCCTGCACCCATCCAGCACTTGCATGGGTTCTGGGGATCGAAACCTCTCCAGCTATCACAGGAAATGATCTAACCACTGAGCAAGCTTCCCACCATGCTTCATTGTTAAATAATTACTTGTGTCTGTGTCAGGCACTTGTAACTGCCTCACCTAACATCTGTTACCAACAGAGTTCCTCCTCTTCACCTCCATGTTTCGACCTGCTCTCATCAACTTAATCTGCAGCTGAGAGTGCTCAGAGGCACAATTGTGGGTGCTTAGAGTTACATATTGGAAAGACTTTGGATTTCTTGATAAAGGGAGGAACTGCCCCTTCCCTGTCCTTTCCTATGACAATAACTGGAATAACCAGAGCTTAGAACACTCATGGAAGTCCTGAAGTGCCAATCTGCTATCACTGCTTTGTTGAAGCAAAACCAGAAGCCAGCCCTCTCTAGTCACTGGTCCTGAGGAAAACATTCTCATATGGCTCCGTGCTGCCCATGACACTCCTACCACTTGAACACCAAAGGATTTCTAATTGCTACCGATGCCACAAGCACTCGATCCATGGAGTTGTTACCTCTTTCCTCTAGTAAAGACACCACCGATGAAAACAAAATACCTTCAACTTTGGCTTTTGTAATGTGTGTTCTCACTGTGAAAAATACTGAACGTGCCATTTAACTGGCCACAGGTCACAGGGTGCAGGTGTCAGAGGACATACATCTTAGACAATAATATACGCACATAATCTTTCTGACAATGACTTACTGATGATTCTGTTTACAGATGAACAGACATCTGATATAACAATTCATTGTTCTGACACATATTGTAATTGTGCTGTGCAGTTTTTAATACATAATGTTACATTCAGCTCGGCCCATGGTCTAATACCATGTAACATAAATTTTGCCAAAAGGAACATTACATGACACTGACTTTTAAAAGGCACACACAGTATTTTCAGATCACCTGCTTTTTATCCATGAGTGCCCAATTCAGAAATCAAGTTGGCAGGCAAAAGTGGAGGGAATGTGTAGCCTCAGAGCAGCGTATTTATCTTGAATCATTTTGTGCATTTCTACCTGTAGTCAATGATGCCATTCCATTTTTATGTGGAAATGCATGAGCAACATCAATGAACATTTTTTTGTCATCTAAAGTGAGATTTTTATTCAGCGTCGATCAGTAGAGACCTGAAAAGTATTTTCAGATTACATGATATGGATAAAAATCTCTTGCAGGTTTATCACGAGCCATCTATTTGGAACCCTCGACAAATTGTTTAGGATTGTTTTATTTTTCTTCTATCGATGACTTTTAAAAAATAAGACATCTTTGTTAGCTGTGAAATATTTTCAGTTGTTATGATGTTTCCTTCTTTTGAATTAATAAAAAATTAAACAAAAAGGGGGTAAAAATCTGGGGGTCAACATATTTAAAAACTGCTTTTAAAAAAAAGGCTTAAGGGCTGGAGATAGCTCAGTGATTAAGAGTGTGCATCTGTAGTTGATTCCCAGTACCCATGCCCAGCGACTACGGGTAAATATAGCTCCAGAGAATATAAAGGATTTTGTGGGCACCCACACAACCATGCCCATACCCACCGCAACCAATCCAACACATTTATATACATAGTTAAAAATGCATTGTTTAAAAGGAGAATAAGGCCGGGCAGTGGTGGCCATGCCTTTAATCTCAGCACTTAGGAGGCAAAGGCAGGTGGATTTCTGAATTCGAGGCCAGTCTGGTCTACAAAGTAAGTTCCAGGACAGCCAGTGCTATACAGAGAAACCCTGTCTCAAAAAACAAACAAACAAACAAAAAAAGGAGAATAAATACTGGATGTCTTAGTTAGGGTTTACTGCTGTGAACAGACACCATGACCAAGGCAACTCTAATAAGGGACAATATTTAATTAGGTCTAGCTTACAGGTTCAGTCAAGTATCATTATAGCAGGACACATGGCAGTGTCCAGACAGGCATAGTACTGGAGAAGGAGCTGAGAATTCTATACCTTTCTCTGAAGGCTGGTAGGAGAAGACTGGTTCTCACATGGTTAGGAGGAGGGTTTTATTGCCCACTCCCACAGTGACAAACACTTCCTCTAACAAGACCGCACCTACTTCAACAAGGCCATACCTCCTAATAGTGCCACTCTCTGGGCCAAGTGTATTCAAACCACCATACTGGATCACAAAGATTCCATGATAGAGTTTTAAGTTTTGATATTCACTCATTTATGAAATTATTTCCCAACAGTTTATTGTGCTTGAGGGAGAACTACTGAAGGTCCAGAGAGTTCCTTTTAGGTAAGAAACCTGAAGTGTAGTAATGGGTAGTTTTTGCTGCATCTCTTTGAGCTCTCAGTGAGTAGTAAATATGCATCCACCCAGGAGCTATCCCGGATGAAAGACACACACACACATTAGCTCATTTTTAACCTGCCTTACTGGCTCAATGGCTGTGCTTCTCTAAGCCTCCCATGGCTAGCACACCCTTTTTTCCTCCTAGCTCAACACTTCTAAATCTCCTCCAATTTAGTTGCCTGGTTACCTTCTGTGAAGTCCATTGGTTTTGCTGCCCAAGATGCTGTCAGGCTGCTCTTCCATGGGCTGCTCTCCCTTTCTGTCTATATTTTGGAAGATCTCCCCTGTAGCTCTGACTCTTCCATCTCCCCCTGCACCACCACCACCACCACCACCACCACCCCGCCCAAGTATCTTGATTCTCTTTCTTTTCTCTCCTAGCTTGCGGGACCCTGAAAGTCTCATTTCTTTCTTTCTGCCCAGCCATTGCTACTGGCATCTTGATTGATTGATCAAGAACCAATTGGGAACAAGAACCTTCAGTGTTAGTGCTTGCAGATTCCCAATTAAATCAAAGCATCAGAACCACTCCTCCACTGTGATTGGGAAACTGTGAAATCTTGCCTGAGTTCTGAAGAGTAATTTGCCAAGGGGAAAGAAAGCTCACTGAAATGAATATTCCTCCAATATTTTAAGGTAATATAAATATATTGCTTCTTAATTGAGGAGAGAAATTTAATTTTAACTTCTGCAACTTTCTATTCCAACATTACTCTGCTCATACTTAATAATTACATTATTATATCATTATTATTGTAATTAATTCCCTTCTCTTATTACCATAGTCCTTGTACATGTATGTCGGGTGTGATTGCAAATTAATCACATAAATGAGGTTTTGAGAATTCCTCTAATGTAAGGGTCATATGCCTCCAAATACTCTGGATAATTTGCAGCAAAGAGAACTTAGCCAATTCTTCTGCATTTTTAATGCCATTAAAAACTCAAAACAGGACTATTCTGGCCCACAAATTCAATACAAGACTTCTGCTTTAACAGAGGCCAGGCCAGTAAATACTAGAGTCCTCAGGTAAGACACTACCCACTGCCCTCCAATACTTTTTAAAACATACCCAACAGCCCCCAACAGGACCCCCTCCCTCAGAGATCATATTTTGGCTTACAACTTCACCAGAAGACTTCTAATTTACTGATGGCCACACTATCATATGAATCCCAGCGAACAAACACGTATTCAAAACTTCAGAGGCCACACAGGTACTTGAGACCCCAGAGGCAATGTTGACACCCAAAAACCCAGACACTATTCAGGCTGCAAAGACCCAAGCAGAGACAGCCTACTGGACCTGAAGACTCACTGGTCACCAGAAGCCCAGGCCACTCAGGCCAGAAGTCTAGAGAGGAAACAGAAACCAACAGGAAAAAAAACATCCATCTAACAAAGATAAAGTCAGAAATCAGCACTTAAACCTATAATAACCCCCAAACCCAGATGGCTAGAGGCCAGCATAAGAACACAATCAACAACAGCCAGAGAAATATGACACCACCAGAGTACAGCTCTTCTACTACAGCAAGCCCTGGATATTCCAACACAGCTGAAGTACAAATGACTTAATTCAATCTTATGAAAATAATAAGACCCTTAAAGAAGAAATTAATAAATCTCTTAAAGAAATCTAGAAAACTACAAACAGGTAAAGGAAATGAATAAAACTATTCAAGACCTGAAAATGGAAATAGAAACAATAAAGAAAACACAAACTGAGGAAATCCTGAAAATGGAAAATTTTAGGTAAGCCAACAGGAACCAGAGACACAAGCATCAATGACAGAATTCAAGAGATGGGAGAAAGACTCTCAGGCATAGGAGATACAGAAGAAGAAGTCGATATGCACGATAACAGAAGAAAACATTAAATCTAAAAGCTTCTGACAAAAAACATCCAGGAAATCAGGAACACTATGAAAAGCGCAAATAAAAGAAGATTCAGAGCTCAAAAGCCCAGAAAATATTTTCAACAAAATCATAGAAGAAAATTTTCCTTACTTAAAGAAAGAGATGCCAATAAATGTACAAGAAGCTTATAGGACACCAAATAGATTGGAACAGAAAAGGAAATCCCCTCTCTACATAAAAATCAAAACACAAAATCTACACAACAAAGAAATACTTAGAACTGTAAGGGAAAAAAGCCAAGTGGCATATAAAGGTAGGCCTATTACAATTACACATGACTTCTCAAAAGAGGTTCTAAAAGCTAGTAGAGCCTGGACAGTTGCCTTATAGACTCTAAGAGATCAAGGATTCCAGCCTAGACTACTATACTTAACAAAACTTTCAATCACCATAGATGGAGAAAATAAGATACTCCATGACAAGAGCAAATTTAAATAATATCATCCACAAATTCAGACCCACAGAAGATACCAGAAGGAAAGCTCAGAAATAAGGAGGTTAAATACACATAAGAAAACACAGAAAATAAATAACTCTAGACCAGCAAAGCCAAAATAAGGGAAACACACACACACACTATTGCTACTATCAACAACATCAAAATAAATGGAATTAAAAATCATTTGTCATTAATATCTTTCAACATCAATGGTCTCAATTCCCCAATAAAAAGACATGGGCTAGCAGAATGAACAAGAAAATAAGAGTCATCACTCTACTGCATACATGAAACACACCTCAACATCAAAGATAGACATTACGTCAGAGTAAAGGGTTGGAAAATGATCTTTCAAGCAAATGGACCCAAGAATCAAGCTGGTATAGCCATTCTGATATCTAAGAAAATAGATCTGATCAACCAAAATTAATTAAAACAGATGGGGAAGGACACTTCACTCTCATCAAAGAAAAACCCACCAAGATGGGGTCTCAGCTGTGCTCCAAATGCAAGGGTACCTACCAATATTAGTAAAGAAACCTTACTGAAGTTTAAATCACATGTCGAACACTCACATTAATAGTGGGAGACTTCAACTCACAATCTCACCAATGGACAAGTCATCCAGTCATAAACTAAACAGAGAAATAATGGGACTAACAGATGTTGTGATTCAAATGGACGTAACAGATGTCTATAGAACATTTCACCCAAACACAAAAGAATATATCTTCTTCTCAGCATCCCATACAACATTTTCCAAAATTGACCATGTACTTGGTAACAAAGCAAATCTCAACAGATACAAATATTAAATAACCCCTTTTATTTTATTAGACCACCATGAATTACAACTGGACTTCAACAACAGCACAAAGGACAGAAATCCTACAAATTCATGAAAACTGAATAACTCTCTACTGAATGAGGACTGGGGCAAGGAAGAACTACAGAAACAAATTAAAGACATCCTAGAATTCAATGAAAATGATGTATAACATACCCAAACTTATGGGACCACAGTTTAAGTGGTGTTAAGAAGAAAATTCATAGCATTAAGTGCCCTCATAAAGAAATTAGTGAAATGTAATACTAGCAACTTAACAGCACGCCTGAAAGCTCTAGAACAAAAAGAAGCAAACATACCCAAGAGGAGTAGACAGCAGGGAATAATCAAACTCAGAGCTAAAATCAATAAAATAGAAATGAAGAGAACAGCACAAAGAATCAGTGAAACAAAGAGTTTGTTCATTGAGAAAATCAAGAAGATAAACAAATTCCTATCCAAACAAACTAAAAGGCAGAGAAAGAGTATCCAAATTAACAAAATCAGAAATGACAATAGACACTGAGGAAATACAAAGAATCATTAGGTCTTACTTCAAAAATTTGTACTCCACAAAATTGGAAAATCTAAATGAAATGAACAAATTTTTGAAGCTAAATAAAAATCAGATAAACAATTTAAATAGACCCATAATACCGAAGGAAGGAAGGAAGGAAGGAAGGAAGGAAGGAAGGAAGGACAGACAGAAGGAAGGAAGAAGGAAAGAAGCAATCATTTAAAGTCATCTAACCAAAAAGTAGAACAAAAAATAACAACAATAACAACAACAAAAATCACCCCAGGGCCCAACTATTTTACCTCGAATTCTACCAGATTTTCAAAGAAAAGTAATACCAATACTCTTGAAATTATTTCACAAAAAAAGAAACAGAAGGAATATTGTCAAATTCATTTTATAAGATCACTGTCACCCCGATACCCAAACCACATAAAGACTCAACAAAGAAAGAAAAATTCACACCAATTTCTCTGGTGAAACTTATACCAAAATACTTAATAAAATACAAACCAAATCCAAGAACACATCAAAAAGATCATTCACCATGAACAAGTAGGCTGCATCTCAGAGATGCAGGAATGGTTCAACATATGAAAATTTGTCAGTGTAATCCACTATATAAGAACATTGAAAAAAAACCATGATCATCTCATTACATGCTGAAAAAGTCTTTGACAAAATTCAACCCCCCTATGTGAAAAATGTCTTGGAGAGATTAAGGATACAAGGCATATACCTAAACATAATAAATGCAATATACAGCAAGCTGATAACCTACATCAAATTAAAGAGAGAGAAACTTAAAACAATTCCACTAAAATCAGGACAAGACAAGGTTTTCTACTCTCTCCTTACTTATTCAATATAGCACTTGATGTGTTAGCTGGAGCAATAAGACAACCAAAGGAGATCAAAGGGATACACATTTGAAAGGAAGAAGTCAAAAGTATCACTATTTTCAGGTGATATGATAGTATATATAAGCAACCCTAAAAATTGTAGTAGGGAACTCATACAGCTGATAAGCCAACCTTGTATTGGTTGGATACAAAACTAACTCAAAAATATCAGTAGTCCTTCTTTGTATAAACAATAAACGGGCTAAGAAAGAAATCAGGGAAACAACACCCTTCATGATAGCCAGAAAGAAATCAGGGAAATGACACCCTTCATGATAGCCACAAATAATATAAGATACCTTGGTGTAATTCTAACCAAGGAAGTGAAAGACCTCTATGACAGGAACTACAAGTCTTTGAAGAAAGAAATTGAAGAAAATATCAGAAGATGGACAGATCCCCAATGTTCATGGATCAGTAGGATTAACATAGTGAAAATAGATGTCTTATCAAAATTGATCTACAGATTCAATGCAGTCCCAATCAAAATTCCAATATAGACTTTGACAGATCTTGAAAGAACAATACTTAAATTCATATATGAAAATAAAAACTCACAATAACTAAAACAATACTATACAATGAATGGACTTCCAAAGGTATCGTCATCTCTAACTTCAGGCTGTATTTACAGAGCAAGAGTAGTGAAAACCACATATGGTATTGGCAAGTGGATCAAGGAAATCAGATTGAAGACCCAGACATAAATCCACACATCCATGGACACCTGATATTTGATGAATAAAGACAGCAGAAATACAATATGGAAAAAAGAAGACATCTTCAATAAATGGTGCTGGTATAACTGGATGTCTGTATATACCTACAGAAGATGTATGCATCTGTATCTATCATCCTGCACAAAACTGAAATGGATGGCTCAAAGACCTCAACATTAAACAGGATACACTGAACCTGATGGAAAAGAAAGTGGGAAATAGCCTTGAGTGCATTGGCACAGGAGACAATTTCTTGAACAGAACACCAGTAACACAGGCACTAAGATCAACAATTAATAAGTGGGACATCATGAAACTGAAAAGCTTATGTAAAGCAAAGGACACTGTCAATGGACAAAATGGCAGCCTACAGACTGGGAAAAGGTATTCACCAACATCACATCTGATGAGGGCTGATACTCAAAATATATAAAGAACTAGACATTAACAAGTCAAATAATCCAATTAAAAATGGGGTACATATCTAAACAGAATTTTCAACTGACAAATCTAAAGTGGCTGGAAAACACTTAAAGAAATGTTCATTGTCATCAGGCAAACACAAATCAAAACAACTGAGATTTTATCTTACACCTGTCAGAATGGCTAAGATCAAAAACACAAGTGATAGCTCATGCTGGCAAGGATGTGGAACAAGGGGAACACTCCTCTAGTGCTGGTGGGACTATACAGCCACTTTGGAAATCATTATTGTGGTTTCTCAGAAAACTGAGAATTGATCTATCTCAAGACTCAGCTATACCACTCCTGGGCATACAGCCAAAAGAAGCTCTACCTTACCACAAGGACACTTGCTCAATTATGTTCACAGCAGCTTTGTTTGTAATAGCCAGAAACTGGAAACAGCCTAGGTGTCCATGAACCAAAGGATGGGACCTTTACACAACAGAGCATTACTCAGCTGTTAAAAACAATGACATCATGAAAAATTTCAGGCAAATGGGTAGAACTAGAAGGGTTCATCATCCTGAGTGAGGTAACCCAGACCCAGAAAGACAAACATGATAGGTGCTCAAGTCGAAGTGGATATTAGCGATAAAGTAAAGGATAACTATGCAATCCACAGATCCATATAAACTAAGTAACAAGGAGGGCTCAACATCTCAAGTGAGCAGGGTTAGGGATCTGGTGGGCATGGGAGCAGGAAGGATCAGGTTGGGCAAGGTCAAAGGGAGAGAGTACTGGGAGAGACAACTGGAATAGAAGCACATCTCTGAGACAAACTAGAAACCTAGTTACAGTGGAAACTCCCAGAAATCTATGAGAATGACCCTAGCTAAGACTCTTGGCAATAGCACATCTAGACCATGAACTGGTCATCTCCTGTAACCAAGTTGATCTTCCAGTGGAGGGATTGTAACACCAACCAAGCCACAAAATTTGTCCTGCCTACAAGATGTGCTAGGATAAAGATGGCATAGAAATTGTGAGGTGGCCAACCAATGACTGGTCCAGCTTGAAACCCATGCCATGAGAGGAAGCCCTCCTCTGACACTGCATGGAGGGCCAGGAACTGGAGGCTGGGTAGCCCAGAGACCTGGGTGGAGCCAAATATGACTGGAAAAAAGTTAATGAAATGATTCCTAATAATATTCTGCTATATTCATAGATTAGTCCCTGATCCAATTGTCATCAGAGAGGCTTCATCCAGCAACTGATAGAAACAGAAGCAGAGACCCACAGCCAAACATTTATGTGGAGCTGAGAGAATCCTGCAGAAGAGGAGGAGGAAAGATAGCAGGAACTAGAGGGCTCAAGGACACCACAAGAAAACCCAGAGAATCAACGAACCTGGGGCTCACAGAGACTGAACCAACCACAAACAGGGAGACTGCCTGGGACTGACCTAGGCCCCCTGCACACATGTTACAGTTGTGTAGCTTGGTCTTCTTGTGGGACTCCTCACAGTGGGAGCAGGGGCTGCCTCTGACTCTGTTGCCTGCCTTTGGGACACTTTTCTCCTACTAGGGGGCTTCCTCCAGCCTTAATAGGAAAGGAAGTGCTATATATCATGGTGTTTTGAAACCCATGGGAGACCGATTCTTTCCTGAAGAGAAACAGAACAGGAGTAGATTGGGGAGTAAGGAAGCAGGTGGTGGGGAGGGCCTAGGAAGAGGGGAGGGAAGGAAAACTGTGGATGTAAAATCAATCAATCAATCAATCAATCAATTTTTAAAAAGTTAAAAAAACAAACAGAAGTCCGAGCCAACCATGATGAGCAGGGGAGTGGAGGCAGTAGGGTCAGAGTTCAAGGTCATCCATGATGATAAAGAGTATTTAAGGATAGCTGAGGCCACACTAGGCTACATGAGACATTGTCTTACCTTTCCTACCTGCATAAATAAATATTTATTTATAAATATCTATAAATATAATATCGGTGTATTAAAATTACATATTAGTCTATATTATTATGACATATAATATATTATATATAAATAAATATAAACTAAATATCAGAGTAATAGAATTCACTAAAAGACACAGAGCATGGAATTCCCTGTAGCTAATGACTGATTTGTGGTTTTCAGTTTCCAGTCCCTCACTGTGTGGCTGGGGTCTGGCTGCTTGGCATGCACACAGTCCTCTGATGGTTAGCAGCCGGGATTTGGGCTCTAGGACATATTGTTCAAATCTCAGCTAAGACATGGACCAACTAGCTAAATTTGAGCCTTGTCTTGACACTCTCTAAGACCCATCGTCATCTGCAGGGTGGGCATATCATGTCTGCCATCCATTGTTGTGACCATTATGGAAGGAGATGTACGTACGTAAGGATGTAGTGTGATGCCTGGCTGATCCCAGCTGCCCAGCAAGTAAGAACCACTATCACCTACACTCATGTCCGCACACACAGAACCACCCGGAGCTGATGCTGTGGAGTAAACCTAGATCCGGAAGCAAGGGTTTGCTCAGAGAACTAAGGATTCTAACACAAGCTGATTCTTGTTAATATTTAAGGGTTATATGTTGAGATGTGAACATTGTTACATTGATTTTCTCTGACAAATAGGAAAGAAAAGGAATTTTCACATGTCAAATTTATTATTGAAAACTTGTGATAGCGAATGATTCTCCAGGCGAATCTTTAAACTGTTGTATGAAACTCATGTGGTTAAGCCCATCGAAGGTATATGCTGTCTGTGTATAACTTTAGAAAATATTATTAACTTGTCAGTGTTCAGCTGAAAGACTTATACTTTGAAATAACGCAATAGTGTAAATAAAGTTGCAATTTCTTTCTTTTTTCTTTTTCTTGTTCTCTCAGGCTGATTTGGGACTCAGTATGTAGCCCAGGCTGCCCTCAAACTTGTGATTTTTCTGTCTTCTGTAGAGTTGGGATTTCAGGTGTATACCATCGTAACTGTCTTTAAAGATACGATTATTAGCAAGTAGAGGGTATCCAATACCTGAAAGCCATTATTTCAAATGTGGTAGAATTTATGTAAATGACCTTTCAGCATGGGGGAGCATGCTCTACATTTAAAAGTGTTTATGACAATATTTAAAACAATGACTGTCAAGGCAGACTATATATGTTTTTTTTTCTTTTTCAAAGTCTTTAATTGTCACTATAAGGGCTTTTTATTTAACATGATAGTTTAATGCATTCTTTGAGAATCGTATGTACGATGTATTTTTATTTTATCTACCTCTTGAGACCTGTGGGGCAGTGGGCACTGGGGGAATAAAGGGAGTGGGAGAAAACCCACGTGCCACCAGAGTTCCAGTGCTCTGGGCAGGCAGACACAGAAGGACTGTCGCACCCTTCCCATGCAGCCCCCTGTGGGTGTCTGGCTGTGTGAAGCCATTGGTCCCAGCTCAGCTGGTAGTGGACAAGGGGCAGTCCTAGGTACCAGGTTCTCAGTCTTGGGCATCCCAGATACCACTGAAAACCAAGGAAGAGCTGAGAACAGAATGCCCCCAACCCCCGACAGCTCAGTCAGCCCTGGGGCAGAAGGGAGGAGAGGGCAGAGAGAGAGAGGGAGGCGCTGTGTGATTCCTATGCAGGTGAGAGTCCTTGGTTTGGTCCATGGCTGGAGCGCAGGAAGGCCTTCTGGAGGGAGGTTAGACATGGCTCTTTATGGGAAAGCCTATCCCATCGATCAATCGTAGTGGGCCTTGATGAGCAGAGACAGTCTATGTTTTTAGAGCTTTATTGTAGAAAGGCAGGGGGAAGGAGAGAAGGTGGAGAGAGGCCAGCTATGGCCATGTGGAGAGAGGGGAAGGGAGCAAAAGAAGGAGATGAGAGTAACAAAGGTGAGAGCTTAAAGAGATCGAGGAGGAGGGGCCAAGCAGCCCCTTTTATAGTAGGCTGGGCTATCAGGTAACCGTGGGAGGAACATACCTGGCTATAGTCAGGTAACTGTGGGGGTGGAATCTAGCCAGAATACCAGGAGCTTGGGACATTGTCTGCGTGACTGATAGTCACACACCTCTCCTGCAGGGGCAATGGGAGCTGCAACTTCGACAGGAGCCAGGGGTCCAGGAGACATGATTGAACACCTTCTGTCCCTCGTAGGTGGAAATCACCACCCATTGGGTCCCCTGGGGTTCAAGACCTACGCTCGACTGGAGACCAGGCTGTCTGTGCGCAGCTCACTGCCCCACAGAGACAGCCTTAAATCCCTCCCAGAACCTCCAACTTCATGACCTTATCTTTCTCCTCTTCTTCTTTTAATAACCCCGTGAGTTCAGGTAGTGCTGACCGTATGTACTTAAGTATGAGGTCATCACTGAAGCCTGTTCAACCTACCAGAGGCCGTAGCCCTGAAACTTCCCCACCCCCAAGCAGCTGTCAACAGCCTGGGGTTCCTGAGGCCTCATGTACCTCTCCTGCCCTGATGCTGGAATGTTAAATAGCTTTGTCTTGTGCAGCAGCCGCTGCGTCTGCGGTGAGGTTCATGAATGTAGTGGCCTTCTCATGGCTGGAAGATACTGTTCTCTTCTGCCTCCTCTTCCACAATTGCCCCCTGAGCCTTACGGAGGTTAGACATGACCTCAGCGTACTATTTATGGGTGGCACTGCACAGACACTTGCTCCCTGCACTTTGCACAGGCATGAGGCTCTGTATTAGCATTGTCACTGCAATAACAGGCTCCACTGATAAGGACAGAGGGCCGAGCTAGTCTTTGAAAACAGAAGTAAGTGCTTAGTGGCAATTTGATACTATGTCTATTCAGCAAAATGATTTTAGAAGGTTCCTTCCTGGGGCCCATGAACTTTCCAGCCCTGGATTCTTGGCCAGATTTCATTTACAATACCAGCCATGAGCTTCTTCTTGAGGAGTGAGCCTTAAACCTAACCAGAATGCAATTGGTTACTCCCTTAAGATTCATGGCACTTTTGTGCCCATAGATTGGTCATTCCTGACACTCAAGGAGCTCACAGCTGGGTAACACTGCTGATGATTGGTCTCCCCTAGCAACCTACATGGCTCCTTCCAGTCCTGTGAAAACCAGCCAGTAGGAAGCTTCCAAGTCAGTACCAGCTTGGTTTCTTTATAGCCTGTAACTGGACTGGGTGGTGTCTTAAGAAATAGGGTCTTACCACCATTCCAGTGGGCAACCAAGAGCAAATGTCAATAGATTATATTGTTCTGGGAGGTCTCTAGAATGACCCCTGACCAACAGCCTTGACGGGAGGTATTGCATGCCTGGCACTGGACATTGTATTTGACAACCTATGGCTTTAGGAGGGAACATTGTCTTCGTACAGAGTGACTGCATTTAAACTCCTTTCTAAAGGAAGATTATAAAATAGTCGGTCTACATATAGTTGTTTGGAATCACCCTCCTTTTGAATCTCTCCCCCATACCTTCCTCTGCCCTAGGCTCCCATCCAGCCACACCTGTCTCCATTATCTATCCAGTTTTCCTCCTCAAATCTCCTGTACATATGTTGTTTTTCTCCTGACACAGAAAAGTCAGGTCCGGAAATGCCTACAAGGTAAAACCCCAAGATTATCTTAGAAGAGGGAGAACAAAGACGGACATCAGTGAAGTTGTACAGCAGGATTTACTGGTTGGTTCAGTTCTTTGTATTAAAAACCGAGAATTAAAACCTCCAACAAATTACTGGGGCAGCAACTTTATTTAACTTATATTAAATCATTTGTGCCTGCAAGTAGAGGCTGCTGTGTAATTTAAATTATAATCACTCCTACATCCGGTGGAATTTTATTTTCTTTGCTTTGTAAAAGTTAATTTCCACAAATAAAGATGAAAACCCTCAATGCTTTAACAATGCTGTTTTATAAAAGAGTGGTAAAACTTGGCTGAATATCATGTAAATCCAGCATCCAGGCTTTATCTGTTCTCACAGGAATTAAAAAAAAAAAAAAAAAAAAAAAAAACAGCAAGGAGAGTATTCAAGGCACACTGCTACTCTAGGCCACAACACATATGTCAGTGATAGACTATAATGCAGGGGCTGACACAGAACTCCATGCCAGCACGCTTGCCTGCTGTATTCACTCTCCTGAACTCAATGCCTAGAACAGAAAAAAAAAAAAGATAAAAGTAAGCAATATGAATGCTTTGTGATAGACTCAAAAAGTGGGAAGAAAGACTCAGAATAAAGAATTCACACTGCAAGTCGTCACCAACAGTCACAAGTTGCTGGATACTCACAGAGCTCATTACCTACTCCTTAGCCCTAACTTTGTTTTTGAGGTCTAAGGACACGAAAGAGTGAACATCAATCAATGGGTTTGATGTCATGCTGGGAGTTCATGAAGGAAAGAGAAGGAGTAGGTTGCGGAAGGAAATGAAAGGTAGAAATGAGCCAAAGGAGCCAAAGGATCTTCAGGCAGGAAGAGCCGGGTGAATTAGGCGTGATCAATGGCTTTTCAGGTTTGGGGAGCGAGGAGTGGAGAGTTAGCATGTATAAATAAATACAGGACTGGTTTGCTCTGCTCCACAAGCTTCCAGAAGCATTTCTGTTCACATCTCATAAGCACAACTTGGTTCCATCATTGCACCAAGCTACAAAGAGGGAATATGGAGCCTCTAGCCGGGCTACAGGGAGCCCCATTAACAGTCCAGAGCATCCCTTTGCCAGCTATCTATCCTTCCTATCACCTAGTATTACACTCTCTTGGTCACCTTTCTAGATTTTGAGACTGCCGATGTAAAGGGAATAATAGATAACTATCTATTATTCTGGAGCCATTTTGAATGACCCTGGCCCCGGAGAACATAGATTTAGCTTACCCCAAATTCCTTGTTCCAGCGAGGAGGTGGTTGTGTGAAGTTTTTATAGTTTTACAAAAGAGAGAAAGTCATAATCAAGGCAAAGTTTAAAGTACATCAGTGGGTACCTCAGAGAGGCAGGTAGACCAAGATGGGGGCTATCCTATAGGCTTAAGGCACCCATCTGATGCCATTCCCTGCTTTTGGATTGGTAGATGCTAGTTACCTGCTAAGTCAGTAGGGTTTTTTGTTCTGTTTTGTTTTGTATTTTGGTTTTTCGAGACAGGGTTTCTCTGTGTAGCCCTGGCTGACCTGGAACTTACTTTGTAGACCAGGCTGGCCTCGAACTCAGAAATCCGCCTGCCTTTGCCTTCCGAGTGCTGGGATTAAAGGTGAGTGCCACCACGCCCAGCTAAGTCAGTAGGTTTTAATAGGGTTTTATCTACAGCCACAAGACGTTAGTTCCGATGGAAAGGTGATGGAAAGGTAGTCCAGGAATGGCTGTTTGGAAGGTCAGAACTTAGCCCAAGATAAGGTCATTAGCTTCGGGACCTGCAGAGTTCCAGTCTCTCCAGCATACTGAAATTCTAATAGCCCGCAGTCAGTCTCCGCAGACAGAGTCCTCACAGCTCTGATGTTCGTAGCCAGATGCTGCCTCTTCTCATGAGCTCTCTTTGACACCTACACGTACCCACGTTCACATGTATGTGTTGTATGCTAGGATCTGTGCATAAGGGAAACCACGCAGGTTTCGCCTTGCTGAGTCTGGGCACGTGACGGAGAACAAGTGAGGTGGGGAATAGAGCGGGGAGGGGCTAGGGCAGACTTCCGGAGAGAGGAGATAGTTGCCTCAGCTGGTTTGTTTCAGTTCGGTTGACTTCTGCTCTGGTCTTTACATACTCACTTGTTGGTCTATGATCACACTAATTTGTTGTTTCAAAAACACCTTCCCCTGCTTCTTTATGTCCGACTTGCTCTTCTTGGACTGGTTTCCCCTGGTGGACCGTTAGTGACAGGAAGATTAGAGGTTTACCTCTTTTCTCATAGGGCCTTACTTTCAACACTGCAGTTTTCGCTCCCGGCAAAGGGTTACCTGCATTTGAAACAGTTTCCTGCTTTCATTTTCATTTGCGTTTTCTATTTATTATTGTTGTTGTTGTTATTGTGGGCAGAAGAGAAAGGGGGGAGGGGAGGGGAGAGGAAAAGGAGAGGGAGATGGATAGAAGCCCACCCTAGGTGATCCCACTTCAGGCTCCGATGGCTTCCTTCCTTCCTTCCTTCCTTCCTTCCTTCCTTCCTTCCTTCCTTCCTTCCTTCCTTCCTTCTTCCTTTATCGTCCTGTTTGCTTTAAAAGGAGCATTTATACAAAACCACACAGAAAAACCCTTTTAAAATTAATTTGCATACTTACAAAAGCATGTAGGTGCTAGGGAGGACTGGGGAGGCATGAAGGCATATGGGGGCATGAAGGTCAGAAAATGACGTGAGGGGGCCAGCTCTCTCCTTCCCCATTGTGGGATCAAACCTGGGTCACCAGGCAGCCACTTTTCCAGCTGAGTCACCTCACTGGCCCCAGGTTTTCATTGTCATTCAATTCAAAACATAAGGTCCCTTAGCAGGACCGTGATGGCACACAAGGTGGTTTGTGGGCTTGGGAGGCAGAGGCAGGCAGATCTCTGACTGTGAGGCCAGCCTGGTCTACAGAGTGAGTTCCAGAATAGCCAGGGCTACACAGAGAAACCCTGTCTGTGTTACATGTGTGTGTGTGTGTGTGTGTGTGTATAACTTTTTTTATGACGTCGTCTTTGATTAAAGTTATTTCAAAGTGTTATATTTAGAGATTTCCTAGGTAACTTTCTGCACTGGCTTCTAATTTAACTGTACAGTGGGAGAATGTACTCCACTTCGATTGTTTTAAATGTGTGGCAATGCGTTTTATGTCTGAGGATTTGTTCTAACCTGGTGAAAGTTCTGTGTGCCTGCTGTGTTGTTAGGGAGAGCCAGGTCCTTTATGAGATAGGTTGATAGCTTTTGTATTCCTGTTTGAGTTTCTGCCTCTTACTCCCTCTGTCTCCAGGAGAGGAGTGTTAAAGTCCACTAGTACAAGTGGTTCTTTCTCCTTTCGGCTTGTGACATCCACACTGGGGACCATAAACCCTCTGGCGATTATGTCTCTTACCACTTGTAGCTGCCCTCATTATTCTTGGTAATGGTCTATACGCTGCAGTCCTCCTTGTCTTACATTAGGATACTGCTCCATATTTCTTTTGATTACAGCTTGAATGGCATGCGGTCTTCTGTCCTTTTACTTTTAACCACATGCTGTGTGACTTCTCCTGGGGGACATCTGAACAGATGTCTAATCAGTCCAGATAGGGAGCCAACAACAAATCAAAGAGAAGATTCCACTCAAGTCTGCCTTGATGAAGCAATGAGCTTATTGGCTTACTTACATAAGCATGGCTAAGATTGTGTGTGACCCAAGAATAGCCATAGCGCTGAAAACCCCTACCTCACCTAGTGTAACAATCTCCCAAAAACTTCATAGTAGCTTCCCTCTTTAATTAACCTCTTCCCCCATAGTCTATAGCACCACCTGGAACCACAAACAGCTGAGGCAGAATTAGACAGAGCTGGGGGGGAGGGCACAAGAGAGAGGGAGGGCACAAGAGAGAGGGAGGGCACAAGAGGGAGAGAGGGAGGGCACAGGAGGGAGGGAGTAGCTAGAACCTACAGATACTCCCCAACTCCTCCTTCTACAAGAGAGTGTCAAAGGGCCTTCTAGTTGAGGGCCCTCATAGGTAACCCCAGCTGCCTGATTAAGATGGCTACCGCTATGATATGCCTAGGGGACAATGCTTCACAACTCAAGATTCTTGAAGAGAGAATCTGTTTTGGTCTCGTTTCCTTGCTTGTTTGAGTGATCTGAGAATCTCTGTCTTTATTTCAGAACATTTACATTTGACCTAAGTTTTGATATGGCTAGATTTAGGCCATCTACTTTATTATTTGTCACCTTAATTTTTGCTTGATTGTTTTTGTTTGAAACTTTTTAAAGACACGGTCTTACTATGTAGACCAGGCTACCCTTGAAATCTCAGAGACACACCTACCTGCCTCTGTCTGCTGAGTGCGGGGATTAAAGGCTCTCAGGTTGTTCCCTAAACTTCAGTACTCTTTCTTCTCCTAATATTCCTTGATTTCCACTGCAGCATTTGAATAATTGTTATCCTTTTGATTTATTTATTACAATTTGGGTTCTCAATTTCCCTTCTTGTCCTGTTATTCTGAAGAGTATAATAACATCCAGTCTACTTAGAGCTAGTATTTTACCACTGTAAATAAAACATGAATTCCTTATAATGATATTGGTTGATTTATATCTCACCTTAATATTACAGGTGGCATATTAAATACACATTACACATCAATTGTCGATCACATATTATAGTCAAAACACTGGTGTCTTGGGAGCTGGTTTCCATTAGAACAAGAAGAGAAAAGGAAGGTAATTGGGAGGCTCGAGTGAATGAGGCAAGACAGAGATTAAAGTGATGTCCTGCTGGTCTTAATGCTAAGACAAACAGGCTTAATTTCCTTGATCACTCAAAGCCTTTTGAGCCACCTAGACTCCAGTGATGAGGAAAAAGAGTGTTTAGGTATATGGGACAGTGGACTGTGCCAGGAAACATGGTAAGGTAGAGCAGGTCTGAGACCCCAGCACCCAGGTTCCCACCTGAGACGGTAGGTGTCCCCCGCATGCCCCACCCCACCCCACCCCACCCCACCCCCTGCTCCTTGACAGAACATGAGCCACACATCCCACATAAGTGACTTATGGTCATGTAGCCTAAAACAGAGTTCTTCATGCTAATGAGGTACCGAAGAAGCCCTGAGAGCTTAGCCAATAAGCTTCCCTTCCTGGACATTCCTCCCTGAAGAAGGCATTTAATCTCTGGCCCACCCTGAGGAGGTGGCATGCACCCATTTTCCATGAAGAACAATCAATAAATGATATAAATAAGTATGGACTGTCTCTTTCATCAAGAACCACTGTGGGAAAAAATAAAAATAAAAATAAAAAAACCCACAAAAAACCAAACAAACAAAAAGGCCAGGCAGTGGTAGTGCACTCCTTTAATCCCAGCACTTGGGAGGCAGAGGCAGGCGGATTTCTGAGTTTGAGGCCAGCCTGGCCTACAGAGTGAGTTCCAGGACAGCCAGGGCTACACAGAGAAACCCTGTCTTGAAAAACCAAACAGGAAAAAACTTAAAAAGTTAAAAAAAAAAATAAAACCACTGTGGGGAGCGCGGAGAAGGACTTTGACTACCATGCAGCCCAAGTCTCCTGCAGAAGGACAGTCTCCTTCCAGACAACCTCCGCTAAGCTAAGGCCAATCACCGATGAGCTAAGCTGGAACTCCCATTTCCCCCAGGCCCAGGCCAGTCACTGTTGTCAGCCCCTGGGCCCACAACTCTGTCCCCAACTCCTCTCCATGCAGCAGCGCCTGGATGTCCAGGAGTTTGGGAGCGCCCGGTCCTGGCCTCCATCGCAGCCTGTGGACCCCCATCCTTCATCCCTGTCTCTATGCAGCACCTCAGCAGGTGTCCAGGGATCAGGGAACCTCAGCTTGGGGGGGGGGCACATCCTAGGTTGCATTTCCCACTCCTCAGAAGAATTCGGTGCTTCCCTAAAGGTGGCTGCCTGGGATAAACACAGACAAGCTCCCCGCATTTCCCCTCCCCAGAGGCCAGACAGAGAACATGGACCTACACAAGTGGTGGCTGAGTTGCGTTTCTTATGACCATAATTGTCACAAAGGGTTAACAGAGGTAGAAAAGGTTGTTTCTACTTGTTATTGATGTTGAACACTCCCTACCAGAAGAAGGAGAAGGGGACAATTTCCCCCAAAATAAGTGGAACTTGTCCAAGTTCAAAGTACAAGAAGAGAAAACTCTTTCTACAAACTCTTGAGTTAGCACTGCACAATCTACTCCTGTGATAAAGGAGCAGTCTAAATTTCAGAAAAATAAAGCAACTTTGCACCTAAGCAGATAACCAAGTAGTGAGTCTAAGGCTGTTTGAGCCTTCCTTTCAAAATGGGGATGTTCTAAATAAATGCAGAGAGTGGGCAGCCGCTGGCAGTCTTCATCCGCTTACACATCAGTAATTGCACAATGCCACGTGCCTTCAATTTAAAGCCACATAAGTGACTTACAAAAACTTACTGAATAGCAATGATGGCAATGTCACCAGTGATGGAGACAGGTTGTAGACACAGCCTACCGGTGTCAAACACAACAGCCTGAGGGAGTCTGTTTAGAGCTTTAGTGGTTCTCAACCTGTGGGTCCAGACCCCTTTGAGAGTCAACAACCCTTTCACAGGGGTCATCTAACACCATCAGAAAACACAGGTATTTGTATGACAATTCACAGCAGTAGCAAATTATAGTTCAAATTTCATTACAAGTAGCAACAAAAATAATTTTACGGTTGGGTGTCACCACAACACGAGAAACTGCACTGAAGGGTCACAGCATCAGGACGGTTGAGACCCACCTGTTTAGAGGCTTCTTAAGTCAACTAGGATCCTTAACTTCTACACTGGAAGGAATTTCAGGATCAACCAGTGTAAGTCAAATTTGAGTTTACTAAAAGGGATTTTTAGACAGAGTTAAGCACAGAGACTTTTAGAGAGGTGCTCAGGAAAGAATAAGATACCCTCAAATGAAGGGACCAGGGAGAGGGCTGGCTCAGTGGTTCAGAGCATGTACTGCTCCTACAGAAGATTTGAGTTTGTTCCCAACACCCGTGTTGGGTAGCTTGTGACCACCTGTAAATCCATCTCCAGGTTGTCTGACACCTCCAGACTCTGCAGGTTCTCATTCACACAGCATGTACACACAGACATACACATACACATACTCGCACAGCATGCACACACACATACATATACTCACACAGCATGTACACACACATACATATACTCACACAGCATGAACACATTTACTCACACAGCATAAACACATACATATTCTCACACAGCATGCACACACACATACAGATTACTCACACAGCATGTACACAGAGACACACACATACATACATTCACTCACACAGCATGCACACACAGACACACAAGTACATACATTCACTCACATAGCATGCATACACATACAAACATATACTCACACAGCATGCACATATACACATACATACACTCACTCACACAGCATGCACACACAATCACACACATACATATAATTAAAAATTAGTAAAGTGTTCTGGAGAAGTGTCTCAGTGATTAAGAGCACTGACTGCTCTTCCAGAAGACTGGAAGAGCACCCACAAAAGCACCTTACAACTGTTTATAACTCCAGTCCCAGGGCATTTATGGGTGAAAGGCATGAATGTGGTTCACAGATATAAATGCGGGCAAAATATCTATATACATAAAATAAAATAAAACTTTTAAAATTAAAATAAATACTTTAAAGATATGTTTTATGATCTGTTGCAGCCATATGTAAAGATTTTGTTGGGTTTGGAAGTTATTTTCTTTAAAGTTTGCTGAATTTAAATGAGATCATGGGGTAGTTCCTAAGGTATGCCAGAGGTCACAATAAGGTAACAGTGCAGAAAATAAGAGTTGTAAGGGAAGTCAGGAGCTGTTGGTGTAAACAACAGCTTGCAGGGCCTTGTTTGTGAAATTCTCAGGGATCCTCCTGGTTTCTCTCTGGGAAAAGAGTAAGGTCATGTGTGCAGGTCACACACACTCAGGCATGTAAGCATAACTTATATTTTAACTCTCTTCTCTAAAATGTCTTTATATAGAAGGACTGTTGTTGAGACCTGACTGGGGCCACATAAGTTCGAGGAAAGGAGTGACACAGACACGTGCACAGAAAAGCTGGGATCGGGTGGGCTCTGTGTTCTGACGGAGACCCAGCAGCAGCAGCAGCAGGGGTCCTCTGCACGTTTGTTTCAGGCCTGTGAATTGAAGAAGTGAGTTTACTGTATGCAGCTGGAAGAAGAGGCCTGGGGCGCAAGGGGAGTAGCCTCAGGTTGTAAATATCCGGAAGAAGGAAGCTGTGGTCGTGAGGACCAGGAGAAGGTTTGCCATTTCCCTGAATCTGACCCAGGGAAGGCTTTCACCATTCTCCTTGGTCGAAGGCTTTGGGATCCTTCTCATTACCAACCAAGCTCAAGTTAACAGCCTGTGTTCTCTTACTCCATTCATTCCCAGACTCATGGTTGTCTCTACGTAAGAAAGCTTCATTGCCAACCTTAATTGTGCTAGAATTCTTGATTCTCAGCTAGCAAGAGGCTTCATCTGGACTCAACCAACAGCCTCCTTTCTGGTCCTGTGTACCTTAATTTTTCTATCCTTCTATCCAGGTTCTCTCAGAGGCAACCCTGACTTCAAACTGTTCAAAATTTGTCCTCAGGCTTCTCCCCTCTGTCCTCAGGCTTCTCCCCTCTGTCCTCAGGCTTCTCTCCTCTGCCCTCAGGCTTCTCCCCTCTGCCCTCAGGCTTCTCCCCTCTGCCCTCAGGCTTCTCTCCTCTGCCCTCAGGCTTCTCCCCTCTGTCCTCAGGCAGCTCCAGGATCTTCCCAGAAGTGAACAACAGCATGCACATATACACATACATACACTCGTGGAAATGTTCCTGCCCATCCAGTAAGTCTTGGGATTGCTGGAGTGAGCTCTCTCCCCTTCCGGCCATGCTCTCTCCTCTCTGGAATACCTTTCCAAGTCTCCCCTCAAGGCAAAGCAGGAACCCTGTGACATTTGATTTCTCAGCAAGTTCTGCAGTATGCACGTGGTGCCATGAGAACACCTCTGTCATCCTTCCAGGAAATCCATCCTCGGACTCTGCAGCTTGTTTTACTGTAATGGTGGTGTTTGGGGATTTATTGGCTTTCAGAGAGAAGCAAAAATATAGGCGGGCTCTTGACCAAGCTGCTTAGGTATGGAGCCCATGGTGATGCAAACACACGCAGCTCTACTGCTCATGGGTTTCTCTCGCTTTTCTTTCCAACTGAACACATTGTTTGCTATGAATTCATCTGCATTTGTTTCTTACAAATCAATCACATATTCTCAGACAGGGGTAAATATCTTCCTGCCACATTGAATATAAGAAAGTCTTAGCTCATACACACAGCCGTACCATTCAGGATAGGGACTGTACTGTCATTTGAACAAAGGGAATTTATTGTCTAGGCATAAATAAAATTACTAAGTAGCTAAAGGAAGGGGCAGAGAAGATGTTTCAAGTGAGCGACTGTGAGCCTGTGTGGCTCACTCCAGCAATCCCAAGACTTACTGGATGGGCAGGAATATTTCCACAAGTTCGTGGCCACCTTGGGCTACATAGTGATTCTGGTTCAGCCAGAGCTGTATAGCAAGACTCTGTGAGAAATGAATATGCAAATGAAAGGTAGCAATGTCAAGAACATCATTACTTCCAGAACTGGAGAGCAAAGGAAAGCAATTGAAATTTATAAAACTTGGGAATCTGGAGTAAGCTACAGAGCTCTGGAGGGAGGGCATCTGATGCTTGTGTCCTGCACTGTTGAGAATGGAATTAAGCTACTCCTTCAAGAAGATGCAATATTAAAATAAAGGTGTGAGGCTTGAGAGATGGCAGCAGTGGAGAAAGCACAAAGTGGAGATTCACATCACATCCTCAGCTCCCATGTAAGAGCCAAGAGCAACGAACATCTTTAGCTCCAGCACTGGTTGGGTGGAGTCGGACAAATAGATCCCTAGAGCTCATTGGCCATATAGCCTAACCAAATAAATGTGCTTCAGGCTCACCAAGGGACTGTCTCAAAAAAGAAGGTAGGCGATATCTTGGAAAAAAAACAAAAAAAACATTGTCAATCTTTAAGTTTTACAATCTCTCTCTCCCTCTCTCTCTCTCTCTCTCTCACACACACACACACACACACACACACACACACACACACACACACACGAAACCCCACACACATAGGACATCTATTCTCATCCAATTAAATTTAAAAACAAAACCTCTTTTGATAGAGGTTTTCTTTTAAAAGACAACTTAAGATCACTACAATTTATTTATATCACTTCAATTAAAAATATTATCAAGGAACATTTCTATGCCCCAAATTTTGATAGCATGAATGACATGGAATAGAGGTCTACAGAAAGATACATTTTGCCAAAGTTCATACAGGAGAGTCGGATGTTGAAAATAAACCTATTCCCCATTGACCAAAGAAACTGAATCAACAGCAGAGTACCATACCTAGGTTGGTTTATTGCTAAATTATACCAAACACAAATAACATATTCTATTAACTACTTAAAAATCCCATCCACAGGATCAAAGCAGAACACTGGTGAAGTTAGCGTTGCCTAAGTGTCCAGCCCAGAAAAGGACAGTATAAGGAAAGAAAACGATACACCAATAGCTTTTGTAAAAACAAATACAAACTGTCTACTCCCAAGTGAGTGTAGAGAAAATGTCTTGTGTCTCTATGAATGTGGCACCTGTCAATGATAAATTTGATCGCCTATGGTTCAGGCAGAAAATAGGAGGTGGGACATCCAGGAGGCAGAAAGGATTCTGGGATAGTGCCAGACAAGAAATTCACCTTGGAAGATGTGAGGAGACAGGCACATTGAGCACAGGGAACCAGTCACATGGCAGAATGTGGATTAGAATAAACGGGTTATTTTAAGTTATGATCTAGTCAGAGAAGAGCCTAGCTATATGTCCAAGGTATTTGTAAATACATTTTGAGTCTGAGTCATATTTCTAGGAGCATGGGGAGGAAGAATAACCTAATTTCTACAGGTGGGATTTACTTGAGGCAAAAGTATTCTCAGTAAACCAGGAAGGCTTGATAGTGATTAAAAATACAGATTTCCCACTAAGAACAGGAGCAAGGCAAGGACATCCTCTCTCACCACTGCCTTTCAATATTGCAATACTAGTTCTAATCCAAACCATGAAACGAGAAAGGGAAAGGACGAAATGATATAGATTGTCAAGAAAAAAAGTAAAACTACCCATGAGCTCAGATGATGTGACTATTGTGTGGTAAGCCAAAGGAATGATGATGACGATGACGATGACGATGATGATGATGATGGTGGTGGTGGTGGTGATGATGATGATGATGATAAAGCTCTTGCACCTTCCAAACAGTTGTAAAAAGGTTGCAGCACACAAGGCTAATACATACAGTCAACTGCTTCCTGTAATAGCAATAGGCAAATGGGATTTGAAATTAAAACACAATATAAACAGACCAGGGTGGGGTGGTATGAAAGGGCTTGGGTGAACACAGATCCACGAAACCAGAAGCAGGATGCAGAGGAAAGGCAAACTGGTTGTTTGTAGATAAGGCCGGGCTTGAGCACACATAAACCTATAGTATCCCAGGCACCATGTGGCAGATACAAGGACTGACAACCCTAGAGTAAGATAGAATTTGGGCTCACACAGGCCTGGAGTATCCAAACACTGTATGGCACCCCCAAAGATGTTGGGCATATAGACTGCTGCAGAGTCACGTTGTATAGGAAGGCAGGACTGAGGAACTCAGAGCTCTGCCAGCACACCAGAGAGAACATAGCTAGCCTGCCAGCTTTTCCCCTACCTTAGCAAACTGTCACAAAAGACAATCCCAGGAGTGGGCGGAAGCAAAGCACCCTCTAAGAAAAAAAGATGGATAAGCCCACACTGAAAGAAGAACGGTGATGATGTGAAGAAACCCTGGAATACAGTAAAACCTTCATGAATAAACTAACTCCAGATGCAAAAGTCTTCAACAATACATTCACCCAGTACCTCCCTCTCTAGCAAGAATTTGACTAATAACATTATAGTCTCCCACAAATTGAACCCCCAGCATCTTAGCTTCCTTCAAGTCTGATATCCTCATCATGGCTATGCATTGCAAAACTAGAAAATTCAGGCAGCATCACCTATGAAGCCAGGAGTCCAGCAGGGAAGGAAACAGGATATACTGATGCTCTGATGCTCTTCCCTCCCCATCCTCACAAGGTTAGGCTGGCCTCCTGACACTGCTGCCTGCTTTGCTGAGCCACCACTGGTGATGCCATTTCTCAGGATGCATCCAGGGCTGCCACAAGTACAACCTCTGAGAAATAATGATTATAAAAATATCCACAGAATAGGCAAAAGCTTTAGACACTATGAAAATACCAAATGTGCAAATTATGAGCACAGAAGTAGAGGAATTATATGCCAAAAGAACAAAAAGTATTTTCAATAAAACCTAAAGAAAATTTCCAGAATCTTGAGGGGAAAACTCCAATCCAGGTACAAGAGGTATTTAGGACACAGTGCTAGATAGTTAATGCCACTTGACACAATCTAGAGTCATCTGAAAGGAGGGAACCCCAACTGAGAAAATACCTTCATAAGATCCAGTTGTAGGACATTTTCTTAATTAGAGATTGATGTGGGAGGGCCAAATCCATTGTAAGTAGTGCCATTCCCTTGCTGGTGGTCCTGAGTTCTACAAGAAAGCAGGTTGGGAAAGCTATGAGGAGCATGCCAATAAGCAAAATCCCTCCATGGTGTCTGTTTCAGCTCCTGCCTCTAGGTTCCTTCCCTGACTTTCTTCAATTATGACCAGCAATATAGATGTGTAAGACAAATAAACCTTTTCCTTTACAACTTGCTTTTTGGTCATGGTACTTTGTTGTAGCAATAGAAACTCTAACTAAAACAAACACCTATTATACAAGAGAAGAAAATTCCCATATCATTTTCTAATCAAAACACAACAGCAGCAGCAAGAGTATTGAAAGCTGCAACACTAAAGTTACAAATTACATATCAAGTCTAATCAGAATAACAGCTAATGATGGACAAACTTTCAAAGCCCAAATGATGTAGGAAGATGTATTTGAACCTCTGAAAAACAATAACCACTAATTCAGACAATTATACCCAACAAAACTATCTATCATAATTAAAGAAGAAATAAAAAATTTCCATAGTAAAAGCAGGCTCAAGAATTCATGACTATGAAGATAGCTCTACAGTGGATACTTAAAGTAGTACTTTAAATTGAAGAGAAAAACACTGCCAAGAGGCCACAGGAGAAAAATAAGCAGTGTCAGGCTACTTAATCAAACAAGGAAAAAGAAAGCAGCCCAAATCAACCAATGACAGAAATGAATACATACTTTTCTGTGATAACTCTGAATATTAATGGCCTCAGTTTCCTCAATCAAAAGACATAGGTGAACTTTCCATCATCTTTCTGCACCATCACCATGGTACACATGACAGTTCTTCTCAATGGTCTCAAGAGTATTCACAGTTTTGAGGAGAGAACTCATCTTCAAGGCCTCATCTGAAGATGCTACAAAGTCATTATGCAGTTCTCAACTGTAATGATGACACATGGTTACACTGGTGAATTTGAAATCATGGATGATTATTCAGCTGGGGAAGTCACTGTGAACCTCACAGGCAGGATGAACAAGTGTGGAGTGGTCAGCCCTATATTTGATATACAACTCAGACACCCAGAACAGCAGCAGAATAATCTGCTCCCATCCTATCAGTTATTTTCATTGTACTGGTGATCTTAGCTGGCATCGTGGGCCATAAAGAAGCAAGATAAAAACACACAGGAGGAAAAATCCTCGGGTTCGTTTTCTAGAGATGTAAGATATGTGTAAATAAAAGGCCTTAGTGGGGGAAAAACAAAGACAGAGACTAGTAGATTGGATTAGAAAACAGGATTCACTCTTTCGTTGCCTTTGAGAAACACATCTCATTATCAAAGACAGATCACTTTAGTGGAAAAGTCTATGAAAGGGAACTCTAAGCAATGGAATTAGAGTACAGTCAGGCACTGATATTCTAGTATCTGTCAAAATAGACCTCCAACCAAAAGTAACTGGATGAACTAATGAAGGCCACGATATATTAATTAAGAGAGCAATCCATCAAGAGGTACAACTCTAAACATTTATGCATCAAACACAGGGGCACCCAATATACTAAATATACAAGCACCAAATATAATAAATGTAATGTCATAGTTTAACTCCAACACATTAATTCTGTGACTTCAATACCCAATACTGACTAATAGGTATGTCATCCATACAACAGAGAAATGGCATTAAAAAAAAATCAGTAGACCTCATAAATACCTATAGAGTGTTCCATCAAAACACTAAAAATTTCACATTTTAAACTGTTATAACTTTCTCCAAAACAGATAATATATTAAACCCCAAAGCAAGTGTTGATAAATATAAGAGAATTGAAATAGCAATTTATATTCTATCTGACCAACAGTAATAAAGTTAGATATTATTGAAAGTATACAAATTTATGGATATTGAGAGGAGTGAGGAGTGAGGGGTGGCACACACCTTTAATTCCAGCACTTAGGAGGCAGAACTAAATGGATCTCTATAAGTTAGAGACTAACCTAGTCTAAATAGTGAGTTCTAGGATAGCCAGTGCCACACTGTAAGGCCTTGTCTCAAACAACAACAACAACAAAACTTATGGAGACTGAGCAACCTGCTATTGACTGATAAATGAGTCATTGAAGAAATCAAAAACGAAATTTAAAAATTAGAATTAAATAAAAATGTAATGTATCAGAATCCATGGTACACAACGATGGCAGCCCTAAGAAGAATATCTGTATTTCTAAGTCTTTATATTTTTAAAAAATCATAGGTAAATCAAATAAGTAAGTTAATCACCGGACAGCAAGAACAAACAAAACCTCAGAGCAGTAGGTGGGAAGAGATACTTCAGATCAAAACAGAAATTAATGAAAGAGAGGATCCAGACAGAAGTCCATCCAACAAAAGACACCTAACTTTGTACAAAGATGCCAATATTTATATCAAAGAGCCTTTTCAATAAATGGTGCTGGGAACTAGAAAACAGCACAAAGGGGAACAGAGCTAGATGGTCCTCTTTTTGTTGATTCTATTTCACACCATGCACCCCGATCCTACTCACCTTCCCATCCCTTCAAATCTGCCCTCTGCCCCTCCAATCTCCCCCACCAAAAAATAAAACAAGCAAAATACAATAATAATATAAAAATACAAAAATAAAGACATTTCGCCATGGAAGCTGGTTTGTCACAGTGTATACACTTTTGTCCAAACATCTTTACTTGTAAATACTCATTGAAACGAATCCTTGGTCTGTTTCAAGATGTCCATCAACACTGGATTCTCACAGGGACTCCTCTCCCTGTTGCCCTTGGCTTGATGGTGAGTGGGCCTCTATTTCTGGCTGTTGTGGTAGAAAAGTCTTTTCCCACTAAAAATCGGTGTTTGCCTCTCGGATTTGCTGAGCCCATGTGCAATGAAACCATATTATATTAGAAAAGTATTCAGTGCGAACTGGAGCCATAATCCTATTCTCAATACTTAATTCTCCAAAGAGTGCTTCTTTATCAAACATGGTGCCTGCTAGCATAGTCACAGGAACACAGAGACAGAGGTCTCGATGTGAGACAAAAATGTAAAAAGCAAAAACAAAAGCAAAAACATATATTACTGGCAGGAAGACACTTTGAACCTATGGCCCTGTATATGAAAGATAGAACTTCCAGTTGATAGATTGCCTCCCGTGTCACTCGTGTCTCTGTGTGACTCAGGCCAGAAGACTCCCAAGCACCCAGGGATTGGCCAGCATCTCCAAGCACCGAGGGATTGGCCAGCATCTCCAAGCCACATGGCCCACTGCCCTTTCTTGCCCAAAACTCAGCTCCAAATGGATCAAGGACCTCATCATAAGCTTTGATACCGTGAAAGTGCTAAGGGAAAAATCAGGAGGTACTACAGTTCCACATGTATGTCTAGTTAAAAGCTTTCCGAACAGGACTCAACTAGCACAGAAAATAAGGCTAAAGTGTGTCAAATAGGATCTCAAAAAAGCTTCCATACAGTAAACGCAATTGTCAGTGGAATAAGGCAGCCAACAGAACTCGAGAGAATCTTCATCAGCTATACATCTTCTAGCAGATTAGTGTCTAGAATATACAAAGAATAAAAAAAAATTAAGAAAACAAACAATCCAATTAAACATGCCCTATGGGATGGAACACAGTTCTAAGAAGAAATACAACAGGATGTTAAATGCTTTTAAAAGTATTTAGCATCCATAGACATCATGGAAGTTCTCCTTTGCTAAGTGGATGTGTTACTAAATTGCCTTCTAACTTATTTATGTTTCTACCTGTAAACATAAAAGTAGTACTGTCCCGGGCCTCCCGGGCCTTAATCTTTGATGTTGTTCCCTGCAGCAAATGGAGGTTAATGCAGAGACTCTTGGCTGGACAAGGTGCAGGGAACATTGACTATTGAGTGCTAGACCTTAAATGGCACACCCATATTACCCCCTCCAAGGCTCAGGAGACATGGAAGAGTGAGACTATTAGAGTGGCTGATGGGGAAGATGGGCCATGACATATTGTCTCTCAGCATGGCATGGTTATGGAACTTATGAATATACAGAAGCTGAGAGTTCAAGCATAGCGTTAGCACAAGACTGAATCCCTAAACATTCAGTCATAGATGGGAGAGGTCCTCATGGGCCCAGACATGTCTAGGATGGATAATGGTCACGGAAGGCTGCTGGGTGGAGAAGAAACCATAGTCTTCACTGGTGTTTCCCACAGTTGAGTCACTCATACTCCAATGGCTAGCTACACAGCCAGGACCACATGAGAAGCCTGTTTAAACCCAATGGTCCACAAAATTAAAAAAAGAAAAGAAAAGAAACGAAAGTAAATGAGAACTTGATAGGAGAAGAGGGGCTGGTGGGAGTAGGGTAAGAAAGAATGAAGAGATTAATATAGCCAGAATGAGTTATATTCACATATAAAACTGATTATATATATATAAACAAAACAATATATATAAAACAAAACAATATATATGTATATATATTGTTTTAAACACACAATATAATTTATACCTGTACCTTCACCAAACCAAAGAAATAAGTAAAGTGTAACAAAATACACCCAAGATCTTTTATTAGGGAAACTATATAACATTAATAAAAGAAATCAAAGAACTAAGTAAAAGGAGTAATGGTTTGTGTTATAAACCTAGGAAGACTCAGTATTGTCAAGATGTGAGGTTTTTAGTTTGTTTCTTTGTTTGATGATCCCACCCAGGAATTAATCATGCTGCATAACCATTCTACCAGCGACAGGTACTATCCTAACATGTCAGTTTTGTTCCCAATGATCTCAATGAAATTCCAACTAAAGCAAGAGACAGGCCTTGAAAATATTATACTGAGGTACATTCCCCCAGGTCCCACATTCTCTAGGATGTTTATCATGAAATCATGTTGAGTTTTGTCAAAGGCTTTCTATGCATCTATTGAGATGATCACGTGTTTTAGGTCTTTAAGTCCATTTATATGATTTATTACATTTACTGACCTATAGTATATGTTGAACCAACCCTGTATTTCAGGGATAAAGGCTACTCGGTCATGGTGGATGATCTTTTCATTATGTGCTTCAATTCAGTTTGCTAGGATTTTGTTGAGGATTTTTGCATCTATGCTCACCAGGAGAATTGGTCTGTGCACTTGTTGTTGTTGTTGTCGCTGTTGCTGTAATTGTTTGTAGTTTACAGCTTTTGCTACCCCACCTAAGCCCTGGGAACAGGTTGCACTACCAGCCCCCTCCCAGCTTTCCTTAAATTTACAGATAAAAGACACACACACACACACAGTTGTTCATTTTCATCTTGCCTTCTTAGCACAATTGCTGGGCATTATTAAACTCCCACATTTAGTGTGCCCTTAGCAATATTCCTATCTCCATACTTCCCACCTGCCCTAAACTTTAGAGGTTACTCCCATCTACCCCCTGATAAATGTCCCTGACCAATTGTGTGGCCACTCCATTTCAAGACCTCACATGGCTGGTCAACTTTTCTTCATTAGAAGCATAGTAAACTCTCCTCTCCTCCCTTGTGTCTATCTTTGTTGTTGTTGTTTTGTTTTGTTTTGTTTTTTTGTTTTTTGATACAGGGTTTGTCTGTATAGCCCTGGTTGTCCTGGAACTCACTTTGTAGACCAGGCTGGCCTCGAACTCAGAAATCTGCCTGCCTCTGCCTCCCAAGTGCTGGGACTAAAGGTGTGTGCCACCACCACCCAGCTCTATCTTTTTTCCTCCAGGGACCTGGAAGTCCCGCCTATTCCTTCCACTCAGCAATTGTCCTGTGGCTTTCTTTACTGACAGATCAAGAACCAATTGGGGAACAAGACCTTAGCATCAGAACTGCCCCTACAATTGTTGATGTATTTTTCCCTGGTTTGGGTATCAGACCATTATAACAAGTTTGGGAGTGATCCTTCTATTTCTGTTTTTGTTTTGGTTAGAGACTTTTTTGTTGTTGTTTGTTTGGGTTTTAAAAGAGGGTTTAAGAAGTATTAATTAATAATAGTTAATTAATAATTAAACTCATTCAAGAGAAGGGAACTAATGCTTAGTACTGAAAACCTAGCCAGCTTTCCTGTAGTTTGTGAGCTCTTATGGTGAAAGAGAGAGAAGAGAAACTGTAAAAGCCAGAAGACCAGCAAGTCTGCTGCGGGACAATCTCTTCTAGAAATGTCTGCATAAACAAGACTGAAACAGTAGCAATGCCAATGGACATGTTCATGTGGAAGGTTGACATTTTATGAGGTCTCACAAAGAACTACAGGCAACCAATGACTGTTGGGAGAAGGAGAGTTAGTCTCTCCTAGGTATGCTCCCCCTTTTTGGTTATTTAATGATATAACAAGAGATCATATACACACAAACAACTGAAATGAACCCAGCAGGGAATATTTTTATATTTGCTCGTGCACACGCGCACACACACACACATTATATATATATATGTATATGTGTATATATATGTATATATATACACATACATATATATTTATATATATATACATATACATATATACATGTGTAGTAATAATAATCAAAGAAAAGAGACCATCAATTTGACAGTGTGGTGGGCCTTGGGAAGGGTTAGAGGGAAGAAGGAAGGGGGGAATTAAGTTCTATTTCAGCTAAAACATATTTTAAAATATCCTGAGTGAAATAAGCCAGGCACAAAGGGCAACTATCATACGAGTCCCCTTACATGAATTATCTAGAATAGATCAATTCATAAAGGCAGAAAGCTGAGGAGAGGCTGCACTGAGCTCAAGGTTTTCCAGTAATGTCATACTTCCACTGTAGCAGCAGGATTTCCCAACATATTCATGGAGGTAAAACACCCATGCTCATAAAATAATAATGATGAAAATGTATACATTACTAACTGTAAGAACTTCTGCTCACAAAAACATACTATAAATGAAGTGACCAGCCACAAACAAAAGGTTTTTCCTCTTCACAACCAATAAAAGGCCAGTTCACATAATACATGGACAAGTATGTACCAATACAAAAGTATAAAATAATACAAAATTGGGCCAAAAACTTTAACCTCATTACAGAAAGCTCAAATTTCCAAAAGATAGATGAAATTATGTCAATTTCATTCAGAATCAGACAAATATAAACTAAAAATTGAATGAAATACCATTTCATATTCATGGGGATTGCTTAAACGTTTTAAAATTTTTACTTATTTTATTATTTTATGTGTATGGGTGTTTTGTCTTTATGTGTGCATTTGTATCACCTCCATGCCTGAGTTACAGATGGATGTGAGCTATCGTATGCGTGCTAGGAACCAAACCTGGGTCCTGTGAAAGATCAACAAGTGAGCCAACTCTCCAGCCTGAAATTGTTCAAATGTAAAAGACAGTCTGTGATGACTATTCCTGGTTGTCAACTTGACCACATCTGGGATGAACTACAATCCAGAAAAGGAGGGCAAGCTTTTGATCCAGATCTTGAGGCATAGTGGCCATGAAAAGCTTAGGCCTAGGCAAAGTAGTATACACCCTCAATCCCAGGAAACTGAGCAAGTAGATCTCTGAGTTCTAGGCCACCCTAGGACGGAGCAAGCTCCAAATCTGGGTATGGTAGCACACACCTTTATTCTGGGCTATATCTTCTGCTGGAGACCTACATAAGGACAATGAAGAAGAAAGGCGCTCTCTTCTTCGACTTACTTGCCAGCACATCTTTTGGAACCTATGTCAGGATTCCAGCTTATACAGAAGACCAGCTGAAACAACTAGCCTGTGGGGCTGAGCAACTACTAGATTCTTAGACTTTCCATTCATAGCTTCCCATTGTTGGGTTAGTTGGACTGTAGACTGTAAGACAATAAACTCCCTTCATATATAAAGGCATTCCATAAGTTCTGTGACTCTAGAGAGACCTGACTAATACACAGACATTAACAAATATTGACATGGATGTAGAGAAATCAAAGCCTTGAAATATATATATATACATGCATATAGATTGCAACAGGATTATAGTATTGCATAGCTACTTTAAAAAGGACAAACATGGAAGTACTATACCATCAAGAAAATTTACCCATATATATGTAAATATATGTATATATATAAAATAAATAAAAATATGTACATATAGAATTCATATTCTAACACAGTAAAACTATGTTACAAACATCTCGATGAAATACTGTAATATATAAATATTCACGACGGCTGAAAAGTTAAAGCAGCTCAAATGTTCACCAATTGAAGATAACCCACCTGTTCATGAAATAGAGAATATCCATACAATAGAATATTATTTGATAATAAAAAAAATGAAGTGCTGATAAATTCTACAACCTTACTCTTGAGAACAATGTATGAAGTGAAAAGAAGTCACAAAAGTCACACTAATTTAATTCCACCTATCTTGTCTATACAGGCAATTCAGAGAGACAGGAAGTGGACTGATGGTTTTTCAGTGCAGGGAGACACAAGAAACAACTGCTAGTAAATAAGTGACCGTCCTCAAAGGTGATGGGAGTCTGGTGACACTTGTCCAACTGTAAATATTCTGAAAATTGTTTAATTATATACTTTACATACATAAATTAGTTGAAGGGTGAATGCCATTTCAATAAAACTGCTACTGTTTTAAAACCACAGTGAGATACAACTCTGCACCCTTGATCGGCAAAGCTGAAATGTCTCATGACTTTAAGCCTTGATGAAGGGGGGCTGTCTGAACTCCTCATGTACCAACTGGAGAACTATTCAAATCACTTTGGAAATGGTTCAGGATTGCTACACAAAGCTAAACATAGGCTGATATAGAAATCTTATAGCACTTCTTTGATTATACGCGTGTAAAATTCTTATTGCAGAAGATGTAACCAGCATGCTCTGGCATCATTGTTCATAATATAAAAAAAGATGGAATCAAATATTCATCCTAGAATAGAGAGCTGCCCTAGAAATGAGTGCTCTGGAGCCACGCTCGTCACAGTGAAGAGTCTTGGAGATTTAGTGTAATGCAAAAGGAGAAAGCTATGCACAAATCCAGTGTGGGTACATTTGTATTCCATTCTAAAGCATAAAGAATTAAATGTTCTGTCATGGAGAACATAGGTAACAAGCTTACAAAGAAAAGATCAAGAAGTGATTGCTTAAAAGTTAGAACAGTTGTCACTGCTGATCAGGAACAGAGACATGAAACTACGTCAGAGATACCAAGAGCCGTATCGTTGTTGTGTCTACATAGATGTGTGTGTGTCATTATCACTTTTTAAGATAAGTGCAAGCATTTGTGTGTGCTCTATAATTGAGGTCTATAGCATAATAGAACAATAACCAAAATAATCTGGTACGTGATTTTCTGGTAGGTAGAACATTATCATTAATGGCCTATTTTCATTAAGCTGTTTTCTCAGAAACCAAATGGATATTAATATTTTCAAGGCTCTCATTTTCCAAATTGCAGTGCAGAGAAATTGTTCCACTTTCCTTTCCTGCAGTTGGTGACACTGCCTGAGAAATCTGTCACCCTGGCTCTTCCTGTGCTGCCCACTCTTTGACCACTGCATTCTGATTTTGACCCAACTCAGTCTTATTCTCTCCCCCTCTCCTTCTTCTGTCTTCATATTTATGAAATGCAGCGACTTCTTTTCCTCTTGAAATGTGTAGATGATATATTTCATTGTGTGTGGCTTCTAACTTTTCTCATTCTTGTGTCCCTCATTTTGTCCTAGTTCTTAGAAACCCATCCCAAGTTTCATATGAGTTTAATTTCCGGGGGTGGTGGGCAGGGTAAACAGCAGATAGGATTCTTTTTCTTCTTGTTTTTTTTTTTTTTTTTTTTTTTTTGTTAATCATCAAGAATGATTCTCATTATTCTTCATCAGCCTGCTTCATGGATGTGTGTGTGCTCCCTGTCTGTGGCCTGTGATGTCTAAGATCCATGGAAGCTGATGTTCCATGGTAGAGCCCAAAGCACAGGCTCCTGATAGTCACTCCCTTTGTGTGTCTCCTGTGACGGAAGGATAGGAAGGGGGATACAGATTAACATATGAAAGAAACCAATGACAAAGAAAAGACAAGAAGTTCCACTACACAGCCACCTGGGGAAACACACAGGCACAAAGCAGAAGGAGGGTGTTATACAATTGACCTTAGGAAACAGCAACTTTCACAGCCTGGCACCACTGAGTTTTTTAACTTTCTTTCTTTTTTTTTATTAGATATTTTCTTTATATACATTTCAAATTTCAAATGCTATCCCGGAAGTTCCCTATACCCTCCCCACACCCTGCTCCACTACCCACCCGCTCCCACTACTTGGCCCTGGCATTTCCCTGTACTGCAGTTTGCAAGACCAAGGGGCCTCTCTTCCCAGTGATGGCTGACTAGACCATCTTCTGCTACATATGCAGCTAGAGACACGAGCTCTGGGGGTACTGGTTAGTTCATATTGTTGTTCCACCTATAGGGTTGCAGACCCCTTCAGCTCCTTGGTAAATTTACACAATGGAGTACTACTCAGCTATTAAAAACAATGGATTTATGAAATTCTTGGACAAATGGATGTATCTGGAGGATATCATCCTTAGTGAGGTAACCCAATCACAGAAGAAGTCATTAGATATGCACTCACTGATAAGTGGATATTAGCCCAGAAACATAGAACACCCAAGATACAATTTGCAAAACACAAGAAAATCAAGAAGAGGAAGACCAATAGGTGGATACTTCGTTCCTCCTTAGAATAGAAAACAAAATACCCATGAAAGGAGTTACAGAGACAAAGTTTGGAGCTAAGACGAAAGGATGGACTATCCAGAGACTACCCCACCCAGGGGTCCATTCCATAATCAGCCACCAAACCCAGACACTATTGCATATGCCAGCAAGATTTCAAACTTTCTTGCTTTCTGGTCTAATTCCCTGATCTGAGTGTTCTCTACTTTATAAATTGTCTCTTGCGCGTGCCCAACTGGCCAGGAAGAACGACGCTGCTACAGCATCCTTCTGCACACGTTTATTCAGTCCTGTTTCTTCTTCTTTATATCTCCCTTGTTTATATCTCCCTTGTTTATATCTCTCTTGTTTATATCTCCCTTGTTTATATCTCCCCTGTTTATATCTCCCCTGTTTATATCTCCCTTGTTTATATCTCCCCCGAACCCTGGGCCTCTCACTCTTTTATACTCTCAGTTCCCATCCACACGCAGCAGGCCACGCCACCTCACCAGGCACACAGCTTCAGCTAATCAGGGCAGCAGGGGCATATCTCCATCAAAATGGATTCACCGGTATCCTGGTACACCTGCGCAGCTCTCAAGATGTTTGTGGCTTATATGAGGAAGTCAGGTGCAAGTCATACGACTTAGCTGCAGTCCCTGGCGCCTTTGGGACTGCTGCCACACCCGCTCCTCACAATTGTCTCCCTTTCCTTAAATAATCCTTCTGTTTAAAATAGAACTATCCTAGAAAACAATTGTGAGGGTTCATGCTATTTTGGAAGATTGCACACGACCTTGAACCTGAGGAACACAAAAGACCCAAAGATGGGAAGAGCCAGAGGAAGGGCATCTCAGACATAGTGGATGGACCTAAGAGAAAAGACCTTAGAATGGAAGGGAGTGGTCTGATTTCACCATGTTGTAGTGACAATCACGAGGAGCAAGAACAACTTAGAGAAGGAACGGGTTTCTTTCAGCTTACATTTCCAGGTCACAGTCTATGACTGGGGGAAGTGAGGTCATGAACTCAAGTAGGATCCTGAAACAGAAACCATAGGGAAACGCAGCTCTCTGGCTGGCTCACTGTCAGTTTTAGCGAACTTACATCCTCAAGCCTCATGCCCTGGGACTGATGGTGCTACTCTCCCACTTCAGTTAACGACCAAGACAAGCCGTGCTCCCCACAAATGGCCACAGGCCACTCTGATCTGAACAATCCCTTCTCTGGTGACTCTAGGCCATGTCAAGTTGACAGAGTGTAGTAGGAAAGAAATCATCGATAGAAGCAAAGGTACAGAGGTAGAGGAAATCTCTTCTGTTGGCTCTCAAACAAGAGCCAAAATTCTTTGAATTGAATTAGTGACAGTGAGCTCTTGGCTTCCATAATTAATAGAACAAGATGGGAGTGTTTGAAGGATTCAACTAGCATGTTGAAGGGTGTAGATTAGAAAATAATAGGGAAATCTATTTCTGAACCAAATCCATCCTATTATGATTTCTGTAACCCATGTTAACAGTACATATACATATACACATACACATACACATACACATACACATACACATATACATATACATCATATACACATACACATATACATCATATACATATACACATACTCATATACATCATATACGTATACATATACACATACACATACACATATACATACACATACATTTTCTTTAGATTAGCCAGGACAAAAATACATAAAATAAAATCTATTACCAATAATGTTAAGCATTGTGTATTTAGTGTAGGAAATTGAATCCTCATAAAAGAACTACCAGAAGTATACAATATACCATCAGTGGTAACATTATACAGACTTAGTAGGTTATGTCTAGAAGCATATATGTTTAACAACCATTAATGAAAAGAAGAAGACATGAATTTGAAAGACAACAAGGAAGAGGGCTTGGAGGGAGGGAAGGGGAGGAAGAAAGGTAATTATGTTACAATCTCAAACAATTAAGAGAATTAATTTTAGAAAAAAAAAAGTGAGGATGCTAAAGATGTTCCAGTGTAGGTTCCCGATTGTCACCAATGTATCACTCTGGGAGGGTGGCAGCAGGAGTGGTGTGTTATTAAACGCGTTCTCACGCCCGGCCAGGAAGAACACAGCAAACCAGAATCTTCTGCGGCAAAACTTTATTGCTTACATCTTCAGGAGCAAGAGTGTAAGAAGCAAGAGAGAGAGAAAACGAAACCCCGTCCCTATTAAGGAGAATTATCCTTCGCCTAGGACGTGTCACTCCCTGATTGGCTGCAGCCCATCGGCCGAGTTGACGTCACGGGGAAGGCAGAGCACATGGAGTGGAGAACCACCCTCGGCACATGCGCAGATTTTACCACTTAGAACACAGCTGTCAGCGCCATCTTGTAACGGCGAATGTGGGCGCGGCTCCCAACATCTCCCCCTTTCCTTTTAATAAGAGCAAATAGGCCACCCATATTAATGAGAGTGGAGATAGAGGTCAAATCCCCAGTGTGTAGGTAAAGGAGCCATGTACAGGATTAGCTCTTAGGCTCACAGGCTTTTACCCAGAGCAACCCTGACCTGCTCCCGTGTCGTTTTGCCTGGAGAGAAGGACACTTGGACACTCAACCTTCTTGAAAGATGACATGTCTCCCTAGAATAGGCTCATATATGCCGCAGAGCCTTTCTACTGCAGTGCTTAGCCGTGCAACTCTCTCGGGCTGCTGAAGCACACTCACTCTATCCCGTGCAATGAGACTAGCCTCATGGGATATAAGAGCTGAGTGGCCAGCGACCTATTGCCTAAGCATAGATATATCAGGGGAAGCTCCATGTTCTAGTCCTGCAAGCGCCTGGGCAATAACCACCTTGTCTCTCCTAGTTTGGGCCTTAAGCTTACAGACCAATCAAAGAAGCAACACTAATCCACAGCAAAGTGTATCTCCAAATAATATTAATCCCACCCATTTTTTAAAGAAGGAAAATGCTGAGGAGATCCAATTGGGTAATCCTTTGGTCAGCGACAGGTCCAAGCGCGTGGAATTGACCTGAAGTCTCAATTCCCGAAGGGATCTGTTCAAATTCAGCCATCCAATTCTGTAACATATACTGAAAAAGACTTTTTGACAAATTAGCTGCCCTAGTAAATTTAACATACTGAATGGAAGTAACACACAATCCCGGAAACTTTTGTTCACATCCCTGCTGAGTTATTTGTCATAATACATCTAGTTGTTTCTGGACAAGATCTATGAGTTGATTAACCAGCATGAGACCTCTCTGTATCTTGACATTAGCTGAGGCCTGTTCATCTATGACTGTAGTCACTGAGGCTGACAAAGTGTTAATGGTGTCAGTCGTCTGGACCTGTCCAGACAGAGCCAAGGCTGTCTGAATTAAGGCCAAACCCAGTTCCTAGTTAGTGGTAAAAAAGCAGGAGAATACTTGAGCATTATACATCACCGTCATTGGGAGTGGAAATATCGACATTATCCCCCAACGCTGCTCTCTCTTTATTATTGACGCCCTGGACATCACCAAGACGAGGGACATCAGTATTCCCTTGGTCAGTCTGGATTTTTCGGGTGAGTCTTTCTGGTATCCAAAATGGGTTGTCTTCATTCTGTGGGAAAACACAGACCGCTCCCCTGGATCTTATCAAAATAGGATCCGGGCCATACCATTTATTATCAAGGACATTTTTCCATTTAACCATCTCATTGGGCCTATCTGGCTCTGTACAATGACGTTCAGCCGCAGTATGGCCATGAGCATCAATATTTAAAAAATTGAGTGTAAAGAGTGCCATAGACACAGACACTCTTGGTGCTCGGGGTAAAATCTCTTCAATTCCCCTCTTTTGTTTTATAAGATAGGCTTTGAGGGTGCGATGCGCACGCTCAACAATACCCTGTCCTTGAGGGTTGTATGGAAGTCCAGTCAGGTGGGTTACGTCCATCTGACGGCAGAACTGCTGAAATTTTTGAGACGTATAAGCTGGTCCATTATCAGTCTTAAGGAGTCTGGGTTTCCCCCAAGCACTCCATGCCTCAAGACAATGTTGAATCACATGTGAGGCTTTTTCTCCGGTTAACGGAGAAGCAAACATGATGCCAGAACATGTGTCAATGGACACATGGAGATATTGAAGTTTTCCAAAGGAAGAAACATGTGTAACATCCATTTGCCAGACCTGTAGAGGTCGAATACCGCGTGGGTTAATTCCCACATGAGGAACTGGCAAGAACTCACAGCAGCTTTGACATTGAGTAACAATGTCACGGGCTTCTTTTCTTGTCAAGGAGAAACGACTGCGTAATGTTTCAGCCGTCACATGAAAATTGTTATGAAAATTTCTTGCAGCCTCTACCGGGGATGATAGGGCAGCAGCCACCACTTTAGTGGCCTTATCTGCCAAATCGTTTCCCAGAGCCATGGGGCCAGGTAGGCCTGAATGGGCTCTAACATGAGTAATATAAACAGGAAATCTTCTAGATAACAAAACTAATTGTATCTGCTGAAAAATATTGGCAACTCTACTGGAAGGCTTAATCACTCCAGCCACTTCTAAAAGATTTACTGCATTAACCACATAACAGGAATCTGACACAATATTAAGGGGTTCTAAAAAGGTTTTTAAAACTTCTAAGACCACTAAACATTCTACCACTTGAGGTGAAATTTCATTATACTGTTTGGATACCACTTTACCATTAGCCACATAGGCACCTATGCCAGTTTTTGATCCATCAGTATATACCACAATCCCATTTTTAAGTGGGTTTCTTACTGTTATTTGTGGAAACACAACAGATTGATTTTGGGCAAACTGTAAGATTGGATGCTTTGGATAATGGTTATCTATTTTTCCTGAAAAGGAGGTAACTAAAACTGCCCAATCATTAGATGTGGCTGCCAAGGTTTGAACCTGTGCAGCGGTATAAGGTACAATTAAAAGATATGGACTTCGCCCAAAGTGGGTGATTGCTGCTTTTAGACCTTTAAGGGCAAGCTGTGCAATTGCATCAGGATACCAATCTATTATTTTAGCTGGGGATACGTTTGGATGGATCCATAACAATGGCCCATTCTGCCACAAAACTGCAGTTGGCAATTGTGCTGTCTTAAAGACACACAAACTGAAAGGCTGCGAATCCTCAATACGTTGTAATTGTGCATTCTGTAAGGCTTTTTCCACTTTTTGTAAGGCCTGGTTAGCAGCTAGAGTAAGAGTCCTAGGGGAGGAGATATGAGGATCTCCTTCTAAAATACCAAACAAAGGCCTTAACTCAGCGGAAGGAATCTTTAAAAAAGGTCTGAGCCAATTAATATCTCCCAACAGCTTTTGAAAATCATTTAAGGTATGGAGGTGATCTCTTCTTATCTCTACCTTTTGGGGCACAATCTTATCTGGGGACACCACAGAGCCCAAGAATTGTCCTGTATCAGAAATTTGGACCTTTTCTGTGGCTATCTGTAAACCCCACTGACTTAAAGTTTTAAGTAGAAAAGGATATGCCTTTTGTAGCATGGTAAGGTCTTTATGGCACAGGAGGATGTCATCCATGTAAAGGAGCAAAATTAAAGAGGGGAATTGTTCCCTCACTGGCAAAAGAGCTTCTTGCACGTAAAGTTGACACATTGTAGGACTATTGGACATTCCCTGTGGTAAGACCTTCCATTGATACCTCTTATCAGGTTCCATGTGATTAATAGAGGGGATGGTAAAGGCAAATCTGGGCCTATCCCTTGGACACAAAGGTATAGAAAAGAAACAATCTTTAATATCTATAATAATTAAATTCCAGCCACGTGGTAAGGCGGAAAGTACAGGGAGACCCCTCTGTACTGGGCCAAATAAGTTCATTTGCTCATTAATGGCTCTGAGGTCATGGAGCAGTCTCCACTTTCCTGACTTTTTCTTAATTACAAAAATTGGAGTATTCCAAGGTGAGGTAGAGGGTTCAATATGGCCTAGTTTTAATTGTTCCTCTACCAGTTGAATCACAGCTTCTAGTTTTTCAGAGGATAGGTGCCATTGAGGAACCCACACTGGGTCCCCTGTTTTCCATGGTATGGGTCGTGCTGCCCCAATGGCCGCTAAGGAAAACCCAGACCCTGTCTGTCTTGGTTTCCATTAGGTGAGATGGGCTCTATCCTTCCCTGTTCTTGATGTCCTAACCCTTTTCCTTCTTTATAACCCATCTTTGCCATGATATTTTTTGCTTTAGTTGAATACCCTCCCGATGGGGCGTTTTCATTGGACAAAATAAGGCCCAAATGCTGCATAATATCCCTTCCCCAGAGGTTAACCGGGAGTGGGAGCATATAAGGTATGAATTTCCCTTGCTGTCCTTCAGAGGATTCCCACGTCAAGGCAATGGAGCTTATAGTGGGACATGATTGATAACCTAGGCCCTGTAATGAATGAGATGACTCTGTGGTGGGCCACGCTTTGGGCCACCAATGTGTAGAGATTATACTTTTATCTGCTCCGGTATCAAGGATGCCTTCAAACTCTTTTCCATTAATCTTAAGGCAGAGCTTAGGTCTATTATTCAAAGATACAACCAAATAGGCAGAATCATTTCCTGAGGAGCCCATTTTCTTTATCTCAGGTCCTGCAGATTTCTCCCTGGTATTATCAGGGAGGAGCAGCAGCTGAGCTATCCTATCTCCTTTACTAATAGAAAAAACGCCTTTAGGGCTTGAGCACAGGACCTGTATTACAGGGGAATGTTGACAATCCATAACTCCAGGGTGGACTACTAAGCCCTGCAAGGTGAGTGAACCCCGGCCGAGAATAAGGCCCATGGTTCCCGGGGGCAAGGATGGTATAGGCTCCACTGGCACCGGCTGAATACTCATTTGAGGCATTAATAGGAAGTCGGAGGCGGCACGCAGGTCCACCCTTGTGGGTCTTCCTGGGTCGCCTCTCTGACTGCTTCCTGGGTCCTGACAAACCGGTTCCCATATCTTTGAGGGCCCTGGGACCGAGGGCCCGATGACCCGTTTTTTGGCACATAAGCTGATTGACTATCAGGTGGGGGAAGAATTCTGCCCTTTATATCCCTCACAGAGCGACACTGGTCGGCTCTATGATAACCCTTGCCACACTTAGAGCAAAGAGTGAGAGTCCCTCCCTGTTTATCTGGAGCTCTGCAATCTTTCTTAAAATGCCCAGGCTTTCCGCAATTAAAACATGTCCTCTGATCATTTCTGCCCATGGAGCGGTTCTGAGATTGAAGGATGGCGGCCGCTAAGCCTGCATTGGTGAGAGGTCCCCCAAGCTCTCGACAGACCCTGAGCCAGTCTTGTAAGCCTTTGTTCTTTCTTGGGGCTATGGCCGCTCGGCACTCCTTTGTGGCTTGCTCATAGATGAGCTGTTCTATCAGAGGCGCAGCTTGCTCTGACTCTCCAAAAATACGCTCTGCTGCCTCTGTCATTCTGGCCACAAAATCTGAGAAGGATTCCTGAGGTCCCTGGACAACTTTTGTTAATTGACCAGTGGTTTCACCTGCTCGGGAGAGCGCCTTCCAGGCCCTAATAGCCGTGGAAGAAATCTGGGCATAAGCTCCCCAATGGTAGTTTGTTTGATCAGCAGAATAAGCTCCCTGACCCGTTAACAAGTCAAAAGTCCAATCTCTCTGCTCTGGAGTCAAAGCAGCTGCGTTTGCTCGGGCCTGCGCTTGTGCAGTTTCATGCCAAAGAGCTCTCCATTCCATATATTTGCCCATACTAGGGAGAGCGGCTTTTACAACCGTTTGCCAGTCAGCAGGAGTTAGTGCCATGCCGGCGAGCCTGTCTAACTGCACCAAGGTAAAATTAGCATTGGTTCCATATTTACGGACCGACTCGGCAAGCTCTTTAATTTGTAAGTATTCTACCGGAGCGTGGACACGCCCACCCTCGGCTCCTTCAAAGACTGGAAATGCCTGTTGTATTTTCCTTTGTTCCTCTCTGGGAATGAATGAGTCTGCGCACTGCCTCTCTGCGTACTGCCTCTCTGCGCACTGCCTCTCTGCGCATCTCTCTGCGCATTGCCTCTCTGCGCATCTCTCTGCGCATTGCCTCTCTGCGCATCTCTCTGCGCATTGCTGACGCACTACGCAGGGCGGGGGCTCCGCATAGGGCGGACCTTGAAACCGACTGCCCTGAGGCCAATCAGCAAACTGGCCTTCGCCAGCCGCTTTTGGCTTCCTTAACTGATTAGCTAGCACTTTACCTGGCTGGTACCCTTTTTTCTCATAATGAGCTGCTTCTTCCTCCCAGTCTGTTTCTTCAGAGGAGAATTCATCATCTGATTCAGAGCTACCAAGAGCTGGCTTCCTGAGCTCATCTAGTGACGAGTATCTCCTAGAGACCTCCGCTAATCGATCTTTTTTCTTTTCTTTTTTCTTTTCCTTCCTTCTAATCTCTCCCCAGGTATTCTTACCTGACCTAAACTTTTCCTCGGGTTCAAGACCCTTGGAAAGGCCTGTATACTTATTTTGTGTACCATATTTCCTCTTTGTTCCTACTCTCTCTCCCCACTTTACTTCTGATAGCTTGTCCTGAATTTCCTCTAGAATTTTCAGCCCTATCTTAATCACTTGATAACATGTGAAAAGGAACAAAAGGGCTCCTAACACCAGAAAAAATTCAAGGCCAAACATATTCCACTTTACTTCTGATAGACTGTCTTGAATTTCCTTAGAAAGTTCAAGACCAGACTTACCTCGTAAAGCTGTACTCACTGGTACTCTCGTTCCCCAGCTGAAAAGTTCTGAATTCATACAGTTGAATCCTTCTTAACAGTCTGCTTTACGGGAACCTTTATTACCGCGACCCGCAGTTCTGGTTCTGGAATGAGGGATCTTCCTTGCGCCAGTCCCGAGTTTTTTTCTCGTCCCGGGTTTCGGCACCAATTGTTATTAAACGCGTTCTCACGCCCGGCCAGGAAGAACACAGCAAACCAGAATCTTCTGCGGCAAAACTTTATTGCTTACATCTTCAGGAGCAAGAGTGTAAGAAGCAAGAGAGCGAGAAAACGAAACCCCGTCCCTATTAAGGAGAATTATCCTTCGCCTAGGACGTGTCACTCCCTGATTGGCTGCAGCCCATCGGCCGAGTTGACGTCACGGGGAAGGCAGAGCACATGGAGTGGAGAACCACCCTCGGCACATGCGCAGATTTTACCACTTAGAACACAGCTGTCAGCGCCATCTTGTAACGGCGAATGTGGGCGCGGCTCCCAACAGTGGTGCAGACAGGATATATGTGGGGACTCCTACACCATACTCAATTCCTCTCTAAACTGGCAGTGGCTGTAAAAAATGTAAATCTATTACAAAACAAACAAATAAAAAAGTCATGAGAAAAACTGGCAAAACAAGAATCAGGCTGGACTTAAAGAAAAAAACCATGGTTCCCCCCAGATAACCTTGCAGAGCTACCTCACCCAATGTGTTCTCTGTCATGGTGGAGAAGATGTGTGTACACATAGGGGAGGAAGGGGGTGGGAAACCCCTACTGGAACATTTGGCCCCAAAGCAGACCCCTGCAGTTGTGACTCAGAAAATGGGGAGCTGACAGCCTACCAGCACTTACACAGTTGTTGGTGTGGCCAGTTGAGTATTCAGTATCCTGCCTAATAGAAACCAATGTCTCCATGATCTTAGCTCCCAGTAGATAAAAGCACCGGGAGTGAGGATGGCTTTGGCTGCCCGCCAGCTGTCCACATCTCCCATTAGAACATCCAGAGGGCAGGGCTTAATCCATACTCAGAATGATGGCTGTAAAAGAGCCCAAAAAATGCAGTCTTAACTTCTCAGTCTCTGCTTGCAGGAGAAACTCTGGAAGAAGAAATGGCCACCTACTGTACCCTACAGGCATAATGTTATTGTGCGCTGTTTACAGATTATCCTTCTATTATTCAAATGCTGATTTCTGTGCCTCCATATCTGGTTGCAATCTTTTTTGTTTTGTTTTGTTTTTCAAAACATGGTTTTTCTGTGTAGCCCTGGCTGTCCTGGAACTCACTCTGTAGACCAGGCTGGCCTCAAACTCAGAAATCTGCCTGCCTCTGCTTCCCAAGTGCTGGGATTAAAGGCATGCGCCACCACTGCCCGGCATCTGGTTGCAATCTTAATTCTGAGAATCTCCTGTTTTCATGTTATATACACATTGCTCCCCAATTATTTCTTGATGATTGGTCAATAAAGGCTGATCAGCCAATGACTGAGCAGAGGAGAGACCAGCCAGAGACAGGGAAGGGAAAGGCAGGAAGTAGGGATTCAGCCAGGAGAGGGTCCAGGAGACATCATAAGAAAACAGCTGGAGCAGAGAAAAACCACAAAATGCAGGTATCTCAGGGATTTAGGTCAGGAAGTAGTGAGATTGGCTTAGAAGATTGAAATAGATTAATACTGCTCAGTTGTTGGGCCTTAAAGCTGTTAAATAAATAAAATAGTCCTGTCTCAATTATTTGGGAGCTAGCCATGTTAAGAGAGAAACTGCAAAAACAATTGTAAAATAACCACTAACAGTACCCTGATCTGACCTGTCTACACGCAAGCCCTAAGGTACGCGAGTGCTGGGGCTGCACTACCGAGCCATCCATTCCTTCCTGCCTATTCTCTGTCTAGCCATGGGAATCAAGCAGCTTCGCAGAAGGTGGAAGGAAATGCCTCTCCCCTCTGGATAAATGTACCTTGCTCCGTCACAGTCTTCTCACTGCCCACCAGTGCTGTTGAGGCACCAAGAAAGCATGTCTCACGGATGCCCAGCTGTGGTACCAGGAAAGTGTGCCTCACGAATGTCCAGCTGCAGGTCATTAGTTAACCAAAAGCCCAATGACTGTGTCAGAAAGCAGGGCAGCACCTTTCAGGTTCTACCAGACCAGCAGAGTCAGAGACTCCAGGTGGGCCAACTTCTGGGATATGCCCATAGCCTTTTCTGTCACCTTCCCTCACCTCCTTTCAGCCTTCCTATCCCCACCTACGCTCAGGGTCAGACTTTCACCGTCTGGATGTACTCACAGCCTTCCTCCTGATAAAATCCTTGCATGTAGAATTTCATTTATCCTCCAATGTATGAAAGATCTGATTTAATGCGCGCGCACACACACACACACACACACACACACACACACACACACACAGAGCTATATGACTATGGTAACATGAAATACATAAGGTCAGTACTCCTCTGGGAAGGTGAAGAGAAGGAAGAACCATCAAGCAAAGGCTTGGAGAGGTCTTGTTTTCTCTTCTCTATACTTGCTGATATTCACATTTTTCCCTTGTGCTTTTTCTGTGATTGGGGGTTGAACCCAGGGTTTTACATATGCTAGCCAAATGCTCTTAACTTCTCTCTCTCTCTCTCTCTCTCTCTCTCTCTCTCTCTCTCTCTGTTATATTTTAAAAAAATAAAACAACTTTTCCTGGTTTACTTTTCAAAAGTCTGTTCTGGCACTCTTCTAATAGTATCATAATCACCTGAGTCAATATCAGCCAGCATTCATACTTTGAAGAATTCTCTGCCCAGTTCAATACCATTGCCATAATGATGGATGTAGGCTTAGATACTTTTAAACCTACTTTTAATAAGGTTGTCAAATGCTTCAAAACCTCCCCCCTCTATCCCACCATCCAAAGGTAGGGAAGAAAAGATGGTAAATAATACAAGGGGATGTGGACCTGTTTAGAAGTAGATCTTTGGGGAGAGTCTAGTCTCCATTTGTCAGGATCCCAGCAGTCCAGTTCAGTAGTGTCAAGATACCAATCAGTAGCCATAGCACAATCCAGAAGAAACAGCCAGGCCTCCACCAAATTGGCCTGAGTCTTTGGGAGTGACCAGAACCATCCGGGATGCCGGAAGTTCTCTCCTTCGAAGACTGAGACTAACAAGGCATTGCAAGGCTAGCTATGTATGCACCCTGTCGCTGTTCGTTGAGTCCTATTTATACTCTCTCCAAACATCAGGGGTCCTCCCATGGGTCATCAGGGGTCCTCCCATGGGTCATCAGGGGTCCTCCCATGGGTCATCAGGGGTCCTCCCATGGGTCATCAGGGGTCCTCCCATGGGTCATCAGGGGTCCTCCCATGGGTCGTCAGGGGTCCTCCCATGGGTCGTCAGGGGTCCTCCCATGGGTCATCAGGGGTCCTCCCATGGGTCATCAGGGGTCCTCCCATGGGTCATCAGGGGTCCTCCCATGGGTCATCAGGGGTCCTCCCATGGGTCATCAGGGGTCCTCCCATGGGTCATCAGGGGTCCTCCCATGGGTCATCAGGGGTCCTCCCATGGGTCATCAGGGGTCCTCCCATGGGTCGTGCCTCGTCAAAACATCACAAGTCTGCATCACATGACACGACCAGAAACCTCCACTTCAGATGGACACCAGTTTTAGCCAACATGGCATATAGTATTCTATTTCAGATTTCCTCAGTGCTGGCAGTTGTGGGTAAAGATCACTGATCTTGCTTTGTCTGGTCATCTCCAGAGTCTGCTTGTATCATGTATTTTCTACTTTTCAAAACAAGTTGGAGCTTAGAGTTAATCAATCCCAGAGACTCTTTCATTTTTCTTTTGGCCATCTTCCTGCCTTGGGTGGAAGACATCCAAGAGCAGCCACCATGATGGCCTGGAACAAGAAAAAAGGCTCTTTCTGAGTCTTCATTAATGTCTTGATATTCTTTTCTAAGAAGGAACCATTGTAATTATGAATAAATAGGGGGAAATTACTAAGTCCTTGAAATAACTCTTTAAAAAAAGATAAACTCACATGTAGCATAAAATATTCTGTCCAGGGCTAGGAATTGAGCTGGTTAGATTCTAAACCTCCTTGGAATCATATAGAATGGTACTTGGCTATAGTGTTCTTCCTTCTCAAATGACAGTCACGGTATTCTATTTTGGAAGCCTCCTAAGGATGCATTAAAAATGAAGTCATAGATATTTTCCCCCCATCATCAGGGACCTTTATCAGCACTTCACTGTCAGGGAAGGGTTTTTGATCCTAAGAAAGAATGCTGTCTCCAGTAGAGGTGGAAAAGCTGCCCATGCAGAAGGTGACAGCTCACAGCACCCCTGGTCTTGAATGACAATGGGACAAACCACAAAAGTCTTGAGCTTGCATCCAAGAGCCACCAGCAGAAAAGGACACAGGAGAATGGGGTTAGAAGGCCTGTGTCCATTTAGTGGCTCTCATGGTTTTAGTGAGCTGAACTGTGAACATCCATTGCCACATATCACATATCACATGTCACTTCCCTGACAGTGAAGTGCTGATAAAGGTCCCTGATGATGGGGGGAAAATATCTATGACTTCATTTTTAATGCATCCTTAGGAGGCTTCCAAAATAGAATACCGTGACTGTTCTGGGAAGCCTGAGAAGATATCAGTACCAAATGAGGTGGTCCAGGCTACTACAGCTGTTAAAACATTAACCTCTACCCTGAGATTACAAATCTATCCCACAGGAAAACCAGGATCAAGCTGGCTAAGTAACTGTATGTATAGGTGGAAGGTAAGGCTCAGCCTGTTGAATATGTACAATAAATTATGCTGTGAGCCAACCTAGGCCACACATCATCCCATGTCTCCCACCCAGTTTGGAGATTTTAGGAAAGGGCTCTCTAATGTTTACCTCTAGGTTCACTAAAGTGGGTGCCTCTTCTGATGGGTGTCATTAGGCTGTGTTCCTAACCACTATGATGAAGTTTCTGAAAGGGAGGCTGGTGACCAGTATTCAATCAGAGCTGCGGCTTCCTCTGGGTGGTTCTTTCCTTAGCTCCCATCATTCCTGCTTAGGCATGAGAACATCCCAGTGCTGGTGCCCAGACAGAAGTTCCCTGGGGCCCATGATGAGTGGCCCAGGGTCCTGTCTCACATGCAGACTGTGGCTTCCACTGCTCACCTCTTTCGGACTCTCTCAGAGGACGTCCCTTTGAAGCAAGAGCTCCTAGAACATCCCCTTCCAGGGAGATCTCAGATGGGAAGAGCCAGACCCACCTCTGCCACCCCTGCTGCCCCAGGGTGTTCACCTAGACACCTTGGCCCTTGATGATGAAGTTCTCAGCCTCTTCCCCCTCACTGATAGTTGGCTTCCCATGGACATGTTCAGGCCATCAGAAATGTGGGTACCAATGTGAGCCCCACCTTGGGAGCCCAATGGAAGTAAATACTATTCAGTCTTCACCTCTGAGTAAAATCTGAACTGCTACATGTGGGTGAGCTCCATGTAGTACATGTACGGAGGTTCTGAGCTCAAGATCCTGAGCTCAGACCAGTGGCGTTTATAGCAAGCCAAGGAGGCCAACAAGGCAGTCCATTTCCCCAACTTCCCAGTGAAGAATGCTGGAGCCATGGAAAGAAGGGATTTGCTAAGGGTCATGAAGGTCACAATAACTGGCAGAGCTGTCCTCAAGTCCCGATTTCCAGACCTCTAGACTCAGATCAGGCAAAAGACTTCATTACCAAAATTAGGATATTTGCTTATTTGTTGAAAACTCAATAGTTTTCTTAGACTTTTACCTCAGATCGATATGTGTGTATAGATTTTGTACATTTTCCTCTGATACCCTGAATAACAAAACCGGATTCTCTTGTGCCTGTCACATCTGATAGAACAATAAATAGAAGCAATGGCTAGTTTCTTTTTAAGTGTCATTGATTTAGGCTTTTTTGCTATATTTTGCATAATATCTGAGCCACGGGCTGCGTTCCCGTGTTAAAGGGCCCCATCTCATTGGAAACAAAGCTAGAACTGAGCCCTGCTTCTCACCTCCTTTCAGGCTTTCCTCTCCCGTTGGGAGCACACATGCAGGTGTAAGTTCCTGCACCATATTCCGTCCTCAGCCCTGCTTTCGTTTTCTAACTGGCTGAGGTGAGCTGAATATACAACGTGTGGTTTTCGTTTTTAAAGGAGTTTGTAGGGAAGCAAAATATATCCAGTTTCTCCCATGGAACCAGAACTGCCCTGGCTTAGATATATGGTCCACAGATGTCAATTAAAACACTAAGTAGAAACCTTGGAGGGCCTCGATCTAATCCCCTGTCTTTCCAGATCTTTCCTGTGACATCTTTAATCCCATAAAGCTTCAGAAAGCTTGGGACCCCACACTGTGTGACAGGGAAGCAAAAGTCTTATGGGGGATGGTATGTGTGTATGTGGGGGGAGGTGTCTCCCAGTACCTGAAAATACTTGTTAGGTCATGTGCCTTTTCTTATATATTGATAAGATCTGCACTTCACCCAGATAGCTCCAAAGCCCTGTTGTCTCTGGTGTTTAAATACTGAGTCTAAAGAAAAGCAGAGGAACTAGGAATATAGCTCGGTTGGCAGAGTGCTTACCTAGCATGCGTGGAGCCCTGGGTTCAATCCTCAGCACCACATAAAAAACTGGGTGAGTGGTGCATGCCTGTATTACCAGCACTTGGGAGGTAGGTCAAGGTCACTGTGATAGTTTATATATGCTTAGCCCAGGGAGTGAGCGTGGGCTTAAGACTCTCATTCTAGCTGCCTAGAAGTCAGTCTTCCACTAGCAGCCTTCAGATGAAGATGGAGAACTCTCAGCTCCTTCTGCACCATACCTGCGTGGATGCTGCCATGCTCCTACCTTGATGACAATGGACTGAACCTCTGAACCTGTAAGCCAGCCCCAATTAAATGTTGTCCTTTTTAAGACTTGCCTTGGTCATGGTGTCTGTCCACAGCAGTAAAACCCTAACTAAAACAGTCACCTGTAGTTGCATCGAAAGTTTGAGGCCTGGCTTACAGAGCCAGTGAGGTGGGAGAGCAGCGAGGAGTAAATGAACACCTGGCTTCTTGGAGTGAAGCCCTATAACTGTGGGTTGTGGTGATTCCCAGGGGAGTTATTTTCAACTCATCGTAAATAAGTCATACGAAATTGTCTAACTTCGAATTCAAACAGCAGATACTAACTGACCTGAAATTGTGCTGGCCTCAGGTAAGCATGCAATGTCACATGACTGACAGACTCAAAGCCCCAGTTCTGAAAAACACACATTTGGAACACTCAGAATAAAATATGCTAGGTTTACTCTGGGAGAAAATGTGACTTGATGAGATATTTAGTCCTTCGCAGATGGGAAGGACGCTCTCGTTCAGCAGCAGGACATCCGAGCCAAGCTATTTTTCTAGTCCTGGGAGTTGTGAAGAAACCACACAGAGAACTTCTCTCTGATCAATACGATAGATTAGCAAGATGTCTGACAGGGGTTGGGCTGCGGCCAAGAGACAGCTTCCTGTGTGGAACGTTTGTGGGGACTGCATGCTCCTTATTATTGTTCAGTTTAAAATAATACCCTGCTATAATAGGACCTCATCTGCAGGTATAAAACAACGGCTTTCCCGGGAAGAGCTATCATTTTATTTAAGAGTCAGCTTGGCTTTTAAGAAAAATTAGTAATAGCCTTCACATCCTCCATATATTCAGAACAAACTCTTGGACTCCCTTCCAATTATGGGACCCCAGAACTAATGACCCAATGCTATGATTGCCTTAGGGGGAGAAAAATATTCACACTGTGTATATATCTCAGCCGATGATGGCAGGAAAGGCAATGTGGGAGAGGGGCCCCCAAAAATGAGATTAAGCCAGTGAGCTGCTTTCTGTCAATGTACAGGCCCTTTCATATGTGTCCATCAAAAGATATAAATCAAATAGAATGATTTAGCTTTAATTAGTCACTCCCTAAAAAAAGATCATTACATGTTTGTGGCTTTACTGTAATGGCCAAATATGATAGAACAGACAAGGCTTTGTCCAGGAAAAAAAATCCATTCTATTGTTCTCCATAAACCTTATTAATAATTTTGTTGATATAAGAGGGTACTCCTTTTTATTAATAAAATTTAGATTTATTTTAAATTACAATTTACTTTCTTTTAATTTATCATGGGTGTGCTTTTTAATGCAAACATTGTATTAGTCTATATAATTTGTGAATTAACAAATGTATACACCCTTAGGGCACACATTCAAACTTTTATGTGAATTTTTTAAAAATCTGAAGTAAGAAAAGAATCTAGTTCTCAAGATGCTGAGATAAAAAGGTCGATATAGACCTGTCCATGTGAGCAAACTGTCTGAAGAACACTAGAAAAGCTGGGTCAAAGGGGTTGGACAAGTTTGAGACTTGGACATCTTGACCAAGATGCTTTCTAAAAAGCACTGAACCAACCTGTAACGTAAGAGAGCTCCTTTTGTTGAATCGTGTCTTTTTAATCTTAAAACAATTGGTTCTTACAAAGTTTGTGAGCCTCACGGGAGAGATAGCATCATTCTCTGTCAAGACACACGCTCTTGGGCATGAGCTCGGCTAACTGCTTTCATTGCTTTGAACAACTGTTGAAAGTTGCTCAGTCAGAGTGTTTGGGCCTTGGCTGGAGTATATTTATTTGTTCAAACTCATGAGTGGGGTTGTGGTGGTTTGAATAGGAATGGCCCCCTTAGATTCATGTGTTTGAATGCTTGGCCCATGGGTAGTGGTACTATTAGGAGGTGTGGCCTTGTTGGGGAAGGTGTGGCCTTGTTGGAGGAAGTGTGTCATTGGGGGTGGGGGGGGGCAGGCTTTGAGGTCTCCTGTGCTCAAACTCTGCCTAGTGTGGAAGACAGTCATCTCTTTCTGCTGCCTGTGGATCAAGATGTAGAACTCACAGCTTCTCTAGCACCATGTCTGTCTCCAGCACCATGTCTGCCTACAGTACCATGTCTGCCTGGATGCTGCCATGGTAACCTCCATGATGATAATAGACTAAACCTCTGAAACTGTAAGCCAGCTCCAAATTAATTCTTTTCCTTTTTAAGAGTTGCCATGATCATGGTCTCTTCATAACAAGAAAACCCAAATCAACTCAGAGGTCTAATACTAAATCATGAGAAAGGAAATAAAAGACTGCGGTTTTTTCTTCTTCTTCTTCTTCTTCTTCTTCTTCTTCTTCTTCTTCTTCTTCTTCTTCTTCTTCTTCTTCTTCTTCTTCTTCTTCTTCTTCTTCTTCTTTATGTTTGGGCACATGTATTTCTCAGAACATAGGAAAAATGAATATTAAATATCATGTAAAATATAACTGTAATATTAAATATCATGTAAAACACACATATACAGACTAATGCTGAACTTGTCTTTCCATTATACATAGAAAATAGCTCACAACTATGTCACAGCCTTAAATGTAAAAGATAAAAACTCTTAGAGGAAAAACCACAAGTAAGGCTTTGTGTCCTGGAGTCACACACACACACAAAAAAAAAACCTTCCTCAATAGGACAAGAGTCACACTAGAACCCGAGGTAAATCAGACTGATTACAATTAAGAACTTCTGAGAACATCACCAAGATAAGAAAGCCCCACAGGGGAAATATTTGCAAATCATATATTTAATGACATGGATGGGTCTGAAATAGGCAAAGAACTCTTGCACAATTCCATGATAAAAAGATTAACCAGTATCAAATAGGGAAAGAACTGGAATTAGAGCATCCCCACATACAACTGTGGGTTAATTGTATGCAAAGAAGATCTGCATCACCCGGGGAAGTTCGTCAAGTCACAATGAGGTACTATCTCATTCCTACTAGGATAGCTGTAATCAGAGAAACCAGAAACTAAGGTTACTGAAGGAATGGAGAAGTTCCACCATTTATGCACAACAGAAATACAAATGTAAAGTCCTACCGGAATGTACAGGAATCTCTTTCTACAAATTGGCCACAACGTGAAATGATGAACAGAGAGTTTCTGTATTTCCAACATGTGGGAATACAACCAAGGGAAATGAAATGTATGTCCATACAAAAACTCAATCATAAGTGTCCATTTCATCAATATTATAGTACCTAAATAGTATAAACAACCCAAAGGTCCATAAATCAACAAATAAGTAAAATATAAGATGGCCATAAACTGGAATATTATTGACAATTGCAAGAGAACAAAGAGGTGGCATACTACATGATGCATGAAATTTTGAGCTAAGGGCAAGAAACCAGTCATAAAAGGCAGATCCTGTAGGAGTCCACTTATGCGAAACACCCAGAATTAGTTTTGGTGGTTGCCTAGGAATTGAAGTATTCACACAGAATTGGAGGAGGTTTAAGATAGTAATGAGGATAATGGGGTGGGTGTTTATCTTTGGAGTGATGAAAATGTCCTAAGATTTATTGTGATCTTTGGCCAACTCTAAATATGCTAAAAATCATTTAGTTACTCTAAATGGGTTAAGTGGAAGGTGTGTAAATTCTATTCAGACAAGCTGCTAAAATACGTCATAATAATATTAAGAATGTCTTGGACTTGGCTGTAGAGATGGCTTAGCAGTTAAGAGCACTGTCTGCTCTTCTGAACGTCCTGAGTTCAAATCCCAGCAACTACATGGTGGCTCACAACCATCTGTAATGAGATCTGACGCCTTCTTCTGGTGTGTCTGAAGACAGCTACAGTGTACTTACATATAATAATAATAATAAGAAGAAGGAGGAGGAGGAGGAGGAGGAGGAGGAGGAGGAGGAGGAGAAAAGAAGAAGAAGAAGAAGAAGAAGAAGAAGAAGAAGAAGAAGAAGAAGAAGAAGAAGAAGAAGAAGAAGAAGACAGTGACGAATGAATCGAACAGGGTTTGCATGTAGACCTGCCAACATGTGTGGGGCCCTAGATTTCAGGCATTAATTAACAAATTAAGCTTAAAATTATTCTTATCAGCTGGACATGGTAACGCCTATAAAAATCACACTGAGGAAGCTAAGGTAAGAGGATTCTGAGTTCAAGGCCAACCTGGCCTACACAGCAAGACCTCATCGTTTAAGAAGCACATGGAGAATTCACTGTCCTTTTGCACTTCTCTCTTGTCAATATTTGATTTTATTTGAAACACCATGTGTCATATTTGGAAGCAGCCTTTGATTTATTATGTCCTGCCTCTTCCAATTATAAAGTGTTATTATTAATAAAAATTAATTATATTGCCCACTTTGAGGAGCTCCCATTAAACACTGCCTGTGACTGGCTGGGGCGTGATTTCCTTCTCTGTGGGGAACTTAACTTTCTGAGCAGAGAGAGAGTTTTCTCACTCAGAAAAAGCCGAGACAGATTCAATTCTAGTGAAATAATCTTGCAGGCCATCTGCGGGGACCTTTTTGATGTGAAATTAAATGTGGCACAGACAGAGGTTTTATTACATTTACATGGACCCATAAAATAACTTTTATGGCTCCCAGTGGTGCAAATCCTCCTTAATTTTGTTAATTATTTCCCCCCAGTTATCCTTAGCCATGTCTGCTAATTCAGTATTGATCTTGATACTAAGATATGTTATAGGCTTAGAAAGTCACCTGAGTCCCTGCTGAAGGAAAAACTTAAGGAAGCAGACCTGACGTGAGGTAATGTTTTGGATAGTTTCCAATTAATATTATAGCTGAGAATGACAATGCCCTTCTAGTCAAGAGTTCTGACCATTTGTGCTGGGTTCCTAGTTCCCAGCAGGTTGTAGGAGCACATTCCAGAAAGGTCTAACAGGAAGTGTCTCCTTTTTGCCTCAGCTTCTGAATTTTGCTCTGTTCAACATGCCTGCTAGCATTGCCTACAGCTTTCAGCCCCCACCTAAGATCTGAGAAGTCATTTCTTGCTCTGACCTCTTCCTTGTTTTTCTGCCTGCGTTCTTCCCAGTTCCCCTTGCCACACTTCAGGTGGAATTTTCCCAATACATTTTCTTAAATTACCCATTCTTAATTTTATTATTGCAAATAATCAATTGCTCCTGATAGTTCTTCTATGGATGTTTTTACAGATTTGTTGAGAGAACTTAAGGCCTTCTTCCAACTCTCTGCTTCCTTCCCTGCACATCCGTAGAGGGCAAGATCACCAAGCCCTCAGTAGGAACTGGGTGTGACATCAACCCACTGTGAGTGTGAGCCTAACCGACTGGCTCACTCTACTTAACCATGCACTGTTAGAGGCTTTGTGCACTACTATGCACAAAGCCCTTATCTGAAATTAGATGCTCTTTCAAACTAAAACTTCAATATATCTTTAATTCCTGGGTCCACCCAATCAATTGCAAGATGTGGAAAAGCTTTTCTATTTCATGATACATAATTATATAATGTAGGCTCCTTGTAGATCTTGATTCTGTCATTAACTTACCTCATTTAGCTTATTAGGTGCCCATTTATGGCTTCGTGGAATGTACTATACTTCAAAGTAAAAGCCGCAGCCTTTTGGAAGATTTTAGAATTCATTTCTTTCACCAAAATAAGCCCCTTTCTTCTCCTTCCTGTCTCTTATTTAGAAATATTGAGGTTTTGCTACTTAGGTTATTTTTTGTTTCTTTTTATTTTATATTGCTAGCTCCCGAAGGGCACCCAGAAGAGTCACTTGGAGAAACCAATTCACAGTCCCAGATATAGCTAACATACTTCATATTTTCTCCTTCCCATGCCTCTATTGCAAGAATAATTGGTGTGTGTGTGTGTCTCTGTGTGTGTGTGTCTTCCTTTATCTTTCTGTTAAATTGCTTCGAATCCTGTATACAAAATCACACAGGAGAAAACTTTTTAAACCGCTTGCATACTTACTTTATTGTTTGCCAGTTCCCGTGAACAAGTGTTCTGCAGAGCTGGAGAGAATGGACACAAGAAAAGAAGAGGACTAGATTTCCGTAACCCCTTTTGTGAGCGGTGTTTTCATCACCTCCAAGCAGTGACTCTCCCGAAACTAAGCACTTGACACATGGTCCCTGAAGGGACACTTAGGGTCCAAGCTAGCTCACCTACAAATCACTAATCCCAAGAACGCTCCCATTTCTAAATAGCATCGCTGAGCACATTTGCAGACAAGGCATTTCATGTCAGCAATTCATAACCAGGACCTCCCAGCAGGAGCACAGGGAACCCTGTTTTCCAGAAACCTGTTTGATGTTGTTTTAATGAGAGAATGAGTTCAGCCACCTGCCTCTTAAATGCACTGCACCAGCGCACCCAGAGCACCAGCACACCCTGCTCCTGGGTGCCTGGCTTTGTTAGTTGCCTATGAATCTAAGAGGTTTTTGTTGTTGTTGTTGGTTGGTTGGGTTTTGGGGGGGGGGGTGTTTTTTTTGAGACAGGGTTTCTCTGTGTAGCCCTGGCTGTCCTGGAACTCACTCTGTAGACCAGGCTGGCCTCGAACTCAGAAATCTGCCTGCCTCTGCCTCCCGAGTGCTGGGATTAAAGGCGTGTGCCACCACGCCCAGCTGAATCTAAGTTTTATAAGAAACACTTTTTGGGAAATGGGGGGGGGGCGGGTGCTGTTGAGATTGTACATAAGTTACTTTTCTCATTGTCACAGTTAGGGAGACTGGCTCTAGTCTCGACCAATGTACTATTTTGAACAAATCAAACCTCATCCTAGACCCTGGGCAGGAGGTGGGTCCGTGGTTAGGACTGATGGTTCGATCTAGATCACCCCTTCTGTTTTCCTTACTAAAGTCAATGCTGGACATTGATAAGAGATTGAGATTTGCTTTGCTTATTATTAGTCAGGGCTGGAGAAATGGCTCAGTGGTAAGAGCACTTGCTGCTTTTCCAGAGCTTGGGTTCAATTCCCAGCACTCACATGACACAGTCAGTGGTGGATCATGCCTTTAATCCCAGCTCTTGGCAGAGGCAGGCGGATTTCTGAGTTCGAGGCCAGCCTGATCTACAGAGTGAGTTCCAGGACAGCCAGGGCTACACAGAGAAACCCTGTCTCGAAAAAACCAAAACCAAAACCAAAAAAAAAAAAAAAAAAACTATGGCTGCAACTGCGGGTGAATATGAAGGACTCAGGAGGGCTCTTAGCTCCAGGCTGCCTACCCCCATGGCCCATTGCCCTGACAGCCTCCTGCTCCCCAGCACCCAGCACCCTGCCCATCACCCGGACAGCCTCCTGCTCCCCAGCACCCACTTTCAGGCAGGAGGAATGAATCATCCATCGGGAGCCAGGCTGACCTCAGACTCACAGGCAGCAGGAAATAAAGACTTGTAGCACTGTGTCTTTGCCACCTCTTTTCTGAATAGGCCATAAACAAATTTTGTGCTCAGGGAAAAAATGATCCTGTATGCTTATTTCAAATTCCTATAACCTTTGCAAATGAGAACAGATCTTCAAGCTAGTCGTGGTGTGATTTGTTTTGACTCTTTGCTGCCTCTGACTGAGATGTTTTACATATATTAATCTAAAGACAATGAATCCTGAGCTGATTTCCTGAGTATGCGTTATCCCGGCTTTGAAATGAAGGGACTGCTATGTATCAGGACACACAGATACAGACAACCAGGAGCTATTTTTTTTCTTTTATTAATCGGAGCTTCAGAGGCAAAATCTCCTTCTCAGGAACATCAAAGTGATTTGTGACACCCTCTGAACACCTTTAGATTCACAAGCCAATGGGTATATCACAGCGATCTCACGTTTTCTCATCAACTGCTAACATAAAACACAGGTAATCTTCATTTTCCTCAAATGTTTCAATTAACTGTGGAAGCCCTTTGGCTCACGTGATGTAACATTTCTGAGTGTTTAATCTCTTCTGGCTTCAGCCTCGACCTGAACACACACTTAAAATCTTGTTTTTGGGTTTTTTTGTTTTGTTTGTTTGTTTTGTTTAGAAATGAGGTAATTAAACAGCACAGCTGCCTGGACTAAAGGTATTGGACCCCAAGACACCTAAGATCTGCCTTTTTGTGGTCTTCCTAGATTCGCAGTTTAGAAAACAAAGCATGTGTGTGTGTGTGTGTGTGTGTGTGTGTGTGTGTGTGTGTGTGTCTGTGTGTGTGTCTGTGTGTCAATATATATACATATATGTATATGTGTGCATATATACACACATATATACACATATACATCATATATACACATATACATCATATATATACATATACATGATACATATATTACATTATATATACATACATAATGTATGTTTATTATATATATATATAAAATCTCAAGAACACAGAGGTCCAGAAAGGATGTGAAGAACCTTTCTAGATTTCTCATGAGTCTCATACTCTCCTAGAACCGATAGAAACAAACAGCACCCAGCTACAGAGTCTTAGACGTGTCTTGTTGACAGTAAGCAAAAGCCACTCATTGAGTTGAGTGATGTTTGGTTTTGTTTTAGCTGAGTTAATGAGAACTGATTAAATTAAATAATTGGTTAAATTAGCTAAACGATTCTCAGTATCATACAGATATACAGTTAAGAAAATTGTATTGTGAAATGCCACTCAATTGAACAATGGGTAAAGTGTTCGCTGTGCAGGCATGAGACTCTGAGTTCACATCCCCAGCATCCACTGGAGAGGAACAGGCAGATGGGAGCTCTCTGGTGAGCTAGTTTAGCCAAAGCACAAAACTCCAGATTCACTAAAGAGTCAATGTCTCAAAAATAGGGTAGAGAGTTGACACTCAAGTAGACCCCTGGTCTCCACGCGTGCACTCATGTGGGATCACTCCCTATGCCATGCACGTAGTCACACACATGAATCTATATCACACACGTACACATACAAAAAATTGTCTTGATTTTAAAATGTCTTTTCAAAATTCACATGAGTAGAGCTTATTAATGGCGATCATGGACCATTTATAAACCCAGGATTCTGACCAGCAGAAGGCAAGTAACAGTTCTGGCTATTTGACTCTCACACTCACCCTCCTTGGCTGTCATTATGAAGATGTAATTCTGTTATAATTATTTAATCCCGAAGGCATTATTATACCTGTTCAGCAGTTTTCAACCACTCACTAAAATGATGTACAACTCCACTGTGATAAATCTCAGAGGGATTTTTTTCATTAAAGTTTCTTTAAAAGTATTATGGCTGGGGAAGGATGAATTTAAGTAAGTGTTTGGAGAAACTACGTAATTATGTAAGAAATGTGTTGTCTCAGAATTTTCTCTTTCATTTTCCTGAACTGCCCATGATCTTAGGGCTCGATTAAAAAAATTTTTTGAATCACTTAAATCATACAGTCATGTTAAAGGATAATGGATTCATAGAATGTTGGCCTTAGAAGGGACCTTAAAGAATGTCATTTCAGTGGCTCTCAGAACTTGACCTGAACTTTGAGAATTATCTACAGGGCTTGTTCAGGGAGATCTCTAGGACCCACTCCCAGAGGCTCTTACTCAGGGAGCATGGGTAGGAATCCCAGGATTTGCATTTATATCATCAACTGCCAGGTCAGGATGGTGTTGCTGTCCAGGGACCCCATTTTGAGAACCACTGATCTAATTCATGTTATAAGCAATGAAGCTAAAGCCCAGAGAGGTGGAACAGCATGAGGGGAGGAGAAAATGGATTGAAGGCCCTTGGACCCTGTCTGCAGTATCTACTGAAATTGGACTTATGTACAGAGAACATGGTTAACCACATGTGCATAGCTGGTGTAGAGAAAACAGTATCCGACAGTCATGCCTACAAACAAGGATTGAAGACTGGCAGCAACTGACATCTTAGCCTTACACTGAGAGGGAGGGAGGAGCACAGAAAAGCACAGCAAAAGACCTAGAAATGTGGCCAGATGCTGTCTGAGATTACAGAAAAGTAGGTGCAACCATTGGGTTTGGAGAGGTCATGGAGCAAGCCAAGCGTGGGGAGGCAGAGGCAGGTGGGTGTCTGAGAGCTTGAGGCCAGTTTGACCCTATAGTGAGACTCTGTCTCTAAATAAATAAATAAATAAATAAATAAATAAATAAATAAATAGGAAGAGGAGAAGGAGAAGGAATGAGGGAGAGGAAACTGCTCAGAGGCTCATGGGCATCTCAGATACAATACTTCTTCCTTCCTGGCAGTCCTTTCCTTCCTGTTTCAGGGAAAGACCCTAGCTCAGGTCAAAATCTTGAAGTCACCCTCGTTCTTCTCCTCTTCCTTCTTCTCTTTCTCCTTCTCCTTCTCCTTCTTCTTCTTCTTCTTCTCCTTTTCTCTTCCTCTTCCTCCTCCTCTTCTTCTCCTCCTCCTCCCTCCATGTCTACTAATTCCCCTCCTCATACAAAAGATCCTTAAGAAGAAATTCAGCCATGTTAAAACCAACCATTGACTTCCTGTTGCTTTCAAATGCCTCACCATGGCCTACAAGGATCTGGTTTTCGTCTCGGCCTTTTTTTGGTCTGACCTCTCCCTGACTGCTCCCTGCTTTGCTTATAAAACCCAGTCACCATTTTCTTTCTGCTCTGAGAATATACCCAGAACACACCGCTGCATAGATCCTTCCAGGAGCTTCACCAGCTGACCCTGGAGCAGTCATGGCATAGATGTCACCTTCTTGATAACCTACTCCCTATCAAATCAAACCATTCAATTTTCTCTCAGCAGTGTCTAAAATGATCCTTTTTTTAAAATTTGCCTTTTTAATTGTTTATGTAATGTAGGCATTATGATGTCAATATAAACATTTGCTGTCCAACTTTCCACCACAGCCCTAGTGCTAACCATGTCTGGAACATAGTATGTACTCAACAAAAGCTACCTGAATGTGTGGGCAAGGTGGTAAACACCTATAATTACAGCCACTCAAGAAACTGAGTAGAGGATCCGTGACTTCAAAGCCAGCCTGAGCAGCATAGCAAGACGCCTTCGACAAACAAAGAAAATGAAACCGATTTCTTAAGTGAACGATAGGATGTTAGCCATACAGATGGAACTAACTGGCCCCCTGAAAACTTCACTGGCAAGAAGACAAAAGCTCAGGCTCCCCGAACAAGAGGACAAGCCAGACCTCAGCTTATTAAACTGCTGGTTGTGACCCTCATGTGTAACTGAGGCGGTAGCAACATGGAAATTCTGAACACAATCACCAAACATAAACTCAACAAGTGTGTGACGAGTCTGAGGCTCTTCCAGCAGTGTGGGCTCATGCCGTACCACATGACCTCACAAAAGCCTGGGTCCCGAGCACAAGGCAGAGAACTCTCACACTTCACACAATGCGTGTCACACACCACAGACAAGCACTACCTGAAACGCCGCGCCTCTGATTCAAGCTATCTTTCATATGTTAGGAACCGCAGTGCTTTACTGTATAATACATACAAAGTTTTCTGCCTTTCTAGAAAGATAATAATTTAATTGTAGAAAATCAAGTCTTCGAATATTATCCTACTGTCATTCCTCAGCATGGATCAAATTAGGATATCTTTGGCTTGCACCGTATTAGAATTGATTTTATTTTATTTTTACTTAAAATTTTTAAGACTGTGTGTGTGTGTGTGTGTGTGTGTGTGTGAAGGTCAGAGGACAACTCTGGGGAGTCAGCTCTTTGCTTCCACCGTGTGGCTCCCAGGGATTGAACTCAGGCCCTCGGTATTGGCAGCGAGCACCTTTACCAGCTACCACTGGTAGCATTGATTTTTAAAATTACTGTTTGAATTGTTGACAGGTTTCAAAAAAGAAATTGTCAGCTGGGCGTGGTGGCGCATGCCTTTAATCCCAGCACTTGGGAGGCAGAGGCAGGCGGATTTCTGAGTTTGAGGCCAGCCTGGTCTACAAAGTGAGTTCAAGGACAGCCAGGGCTATAGAGAAACCCTGTCTTGAAAAACCAAAAAACAAAAAAACAAAAAAGAAATTGTCAAATTTGGCTTAGGGAACAGTTTTGAGTAATGTCTAAAATGGCCTTAAATATACTTCTGCCATCTTGGGTAACTAAGCATTTTATTATTATATTTTTACTTATTTGCATATATATGTGTGTAGGAGCATATGTGACCTGGCATGAATATGGAGGCCAGAGGACAACTTGTGGGAAACAATTCTTTCCTTCTACCCTGTGAGTCCCAAGAATTAAAATCAGGCCATTAGGCCATCAGGCTCAGCAGCAATTGTCTTTACCTGCTGAGCCTTCTCGCCAACCCTGCATTATACACTTAGGTCAGATGCTGTTCTCAGCCTTGACAATGGATCACAAAATCAGAGTGTCAGTAAATTCTGGGGACAGTTGTAATGCTACATCTTGTGGTATAAAACAGTCACGCAATTTAATTCTTTATGAAAAAATATTTAGCACATTTATCTCACTAGCAAGCAAATTTCCTTTCATTTTTATTAAATGGTAAAATTACACACACATCAAAAATGTTTTAAAATAAATTTGTTGATGATTTACTGTAAGTAAATGTTTGATTTGTCTATTTTTAAAATGCCTGATGTCATATAAAACTTTCTCAGGTGACAAGGGTTTGCAAGTGGAAACAGTTTAGGAACTAACGGGGTGAAATGTGGTGTGGATCTTAGGAAGCTAAAAACCTCACCAACAGAATCGGAGCCTCAATTTGAAACTGGAGTAACAGATGAAGAAGGTGGTGCTAAGGGAAGAGGCTCCAGCCGCCTCCAGCCAATTCACCAGACATCAAATCTGTTTCTTTCACTGGCTGTGAAGTGACTTGATTGTGCTTTCCTAGAGACATCTGGGACACTTGACTCTTCTCCCTGCTGCTGGGGACAGGAATAGAGAGAAGGCAGGGTCTGCGGAGAAAGTATTTCTAAACATGGTAAACATGACATTTTCTGTGAATATGTTACTCCTTTGTTTATTCTTAAAATATATACAAGTGTTCAAACTCAGACTATACTTTTCAAAAAGAGCTTACAAAGTCCATATGCTCTCTTCTCAGTAGTTACTGTGAGGTATTAATTTATAGTGAATCTATCATAATTAAAAGTCCACTCTAGAGCTGGGAGAGGTACTGGCTGGGTAAACTTGAGGCTCTGAGTCCAGAGACCCGGTTAAGAGACAGGCAGTGCTGGGGCATATATATTGACATATATATGCACACACACATATGCATGCACAAATAAATAACATTTAAAAATCCATATGGTTCTTATCTCCGAAATATACCAGCTTGAGCATTTTAAGAAAGAATTGTTTAGAGTTCTGTTTAGTTCTGAGACAAGAAATTAGTTTTTCTTTCTAAAGAAATCTCAAATGTGGGGTGGGTTATAGCTCTGTGGTTGAGTGCTTGCCTACTAAGCATATAGGACCTTGGGTTCAATTCCAGTAACACACATACACACTCACTCTCTCTCTCTCTCTCTCTCTCTCTCTCTCTCTCTCTCTCTCTCTCTCTCACACACACACACACACACACACACACACACACATACAGAGAGGCATATATACACACAGGAACACACATATGAAGGCACACACATTCACATAGGCACTTGTGTGTGTGGGCACACACACACACACACACACACACACACACACACACACACGTTTCAGGCCCCTCTGCCGAGGCTTAAAGGATGAGGTCTCCATCTGAAGGCCATAGTGACCTGATGGATCAGGTTAGCTTGGATGCTATGATATGCTCCTTTTGCAGGAATCTCAGTTCTTGTGATCAATTTGCCAGGGTTAAAAAAAGAAAATGACTGTGAATTTGAGATTTCTTTTTAGCCAAGAATTTAAAATGTTGGCAATAACGCAGACAGTGGTCACCTGCATGTGAAATGGATATGGTGAAGTGACCAGAAGGAAGAACCCTGTGTGGATGGATGCACACAATGGTGCTCAGGAGAGAAAGATCGGCACACAGGAGTTCTGCCTGGCTTTTGAAGGGATTTAAGAAAATGAGAAATTGAGAAAATTTAACTCAGCCACTGCTTTTGTTGAGTAGTTTGGGGTGGGAGACACTTTAGCTCTGTCAAAATGTCCCGGAATAAACAAAGACTCTGGGCCTATCTCTGAAGAAGAGATTTTTTTAGCTTGGGCTTTTGGTGGATCTACAAACCGGTATGTGTATCTACAAAACTGTATGTATAATTTCTCTGAGTGTGCACATGTGAGTTTTTCTGACCAGCAGGTCTGTGACTTTCATCCCATCTCAATGGACTCCATGATCCTACAGACAAGGCCCTACTTGCTACTCCTGGGTACACTAGAGAATCAAAATAACTGGGTTTGGAGAAATAATAATTAGGGTGGGGTATTCTGCAGCCATTGTCAGGGAGTTGGTTACGAAAACATCTTGCTTTGGGTAGAAAAATTGATCATGGCGAATGAGGACATAAGCAAACACATAGGACATTGTACACTAGGTAGCTATGTCACCTGCCCTGAGATGGAGTGACCAACATGATGGATTATGGGTAGCCAACATGATCATCAGACAAACCCCAGAAAGACCAACTGAGGCAGATCTTCCAGTCAAGAACAAGGAGAACCAATTGTATTTCAAGTCTAGCCTCATCTTCCTCTCAGGAGGTGTCATGGAGAATGGAACCAAGCCCTGTCACGTGCAACTGTCTTCTGACACCAGGCTAGTCCTTCCTGTGTGCACCCCATTAAGATGAACCACCTCACAGAAGCAAGCTTCTCCCTACAAAGCCATGGCATACAGTGTCGCTGTTCACTTCAGCAGACTCTGGTGGAACAGTCATTACTATTATTCCCAGCTCCTGGGATAAGAAGATGAAAAAGACATTCTTAATCCTGAAGCATTCAGGTGTCCGAGGAAGCAGATAGCACAGCAAAGGGGAACAGAAGAGTCCCCACCCAGAAGGGCATGTTTGGAGAGAATGGTTATAGATCAAAGTCAAAAGCAATAGGAAGACTGGGGAGTCTAAGGAAACTTGAAGCTTAATGTCTTGGAAGGAAGAAATCTCTCTCTCTCTCTCTCTCTCTCTCTCTCTCTCTCTCTCTCTCTCTCTCTCTCAATGCTAAAAATGACAATCCCTCTAGCTACGTTGTAAATACGGACTGCCGTAGCTGAGAGTTTTTAGAAATGCGGACACACCCATCCCTGTAATAGGTGCACCTACGTGTGCAGACATATAGGTGCACATATATGTGCAAACGTCCGTCACTGTATCCTTAGCAGTAATTTCCATGTCATTTAAGGACCTGCACTTTCTCCTGTGTGAATTTTTCTGTCCTGTAAAGGAAATGAGTTCACTCAACTACACACTATCAGGCAGGCAGGTAATCAATCAGTGATCACACATATCAGTTCCAGCTGAGTTCCTGTCTATTGCTGAGATGGTTACAATAACCTCTAACTGTACCATGTCAGTAGAAAGGGCCTCTTAGGCGTCAGCACACCAAAGGTTCAGGCAAGGAGGATCAACTGTGCCACTGCCAACAGCAGCCTTCTTTTCCTTCCTCTTTTTTTGTAACGTGTCCTTGTCAGTGGTATTTTTTAAACACAGGCTCTATCCTGTACCATATTTTACTGCTAAAAGCATCTTTATTCTCCAGTTTCACTGATAAGAGGCAATTTTTAAAATGTCATGATGGGAAGTAATTTTTCAAGGTTCTCATGACGGGACATAAAATCAGATTTTAAAATATCCAAAATAAGGCCTGGCTCATCGAGATTGGGGCTTTAATTTGTGCTCTCAGACATCCGGGGAAAGCCCTTTCCCCACCAATATTGTTAAGGGGACGAAGGGAATGTTTTCATCTATTACAGACAATGTAACACCCTTATGTGCCCCCTCCCTGCTTTTCCAGCTAGCCTCTCTATCAAGGAATTTGAGCAAAGCTCGCTGGGGGCATCATTCGGTTAAGAAGTCTGCTTTCCAAAATATGGGAGTAGGTGCAAATAGTTTTACTCATGTCCCTGGGGGTCCTTTGTTCTGAGAGTCCCAGGCTATTGTATTATAGAAGGGGATCTCAGAGAACTGTGTTTTCTTCCTTAGGCACAGGGACAGCTACTAGTGACTGTCAGGTCAGCTTAACTACAGGAGGAACGACCCGAGGGAGGTCCTTCTCCTTCCCAGTAAGAAAGGGGAGAACCAACAGTCTGTTTTGATGTGGCTTTGAGAGTAGAAAGTCTCATTATCAAAGCCATGTTATTTGGGGTCGTATGTGTATTGAGGTAAGATTATAGATTTGGAAAATCAGGTACTCCAAATGTTTATCCCAATTTCCCACTCTAGGAAGTAGAAGAGAAGGCAGAACAGAAAGGATAATTCATTCTTCTCAGAAGCTGGGGAAGTCAAATGCCCTTTACTTTCTAAGTCTTACAACAACAACAACAGTGCCTATGTCATGCAGTGGCTGCCTGGTTAGAAGAGGCAACAAGAACATTTTAGCAAGTACCTGACACACTGTATGTTTTTATTTGATGTTTTGAGACAGAGTTTCTATACTCTGGCCTCAAATTCACTATGGCTAGAGGATGACCGGAAACTTCTGTGTGTGCCACCATGTAGCCCCCAACCTGGCAACAACCCAATGGCATAAGGGGCAGCTTAGCAGTCCACTGGTAGATTTGAGAACCAGCTTGCTTTCTTCATGCCTTCTGGAAATCAGCCCCAGGGCTTTGTGCATGGTTGCTCTGCACCTTACCCACTGAGCTGCATCCTCAGTCAACCTCCATACCATGTTCTTAAATAGGATAAGTTTGAGAATATATGCAAGCTCACAACAGCAAGTGAAAAATTAGCTTCTGAGCAGACATTCTAAAGTGTCAAGAGAACACAATTTGTAGAAAATGGCCTTTGGGTTACACAGGAAACGGAGGAGCCCCAGAAGATCATACCAGGAGTGGCTCTGGGGACACTAACGCCTGGTTGTTGGGAGAACTTGCCCAGGATCTTACTTTAGAAATGTGGGCAGAAGATGACATCCTGGCCTAGGGGGATGGTTGTCAGTTTATAGAGAATACAGGTACCAGTACCAGTAATGGGGAAAAAAGCAGAAATATTTAAAAATCTATTAATTTCTCCCATAATTTGGATAACAAGCTGCCAGAAATAAATATATGTGGTAAGTTTGTAAAGGCTCTTAAAAAAAAAAAAAGCCACGTATTTTCAATTGCAAAAGTGCTATATTTCTCAAAGTGTGGCTCATCTTGAGGTAAGATCATCAGTGTCCAGAAGATGTGTGCTGTCCCACCAAAAGGCAAAACCTGGGCCTTTAAGAAACAAGGAAGGCTCATTTTTCTCACAGAGCAGGTTTGTGTGAGGGATAGAACTTTGAGCTTCCTGGCAGTCAATGCAAAAAGGGGAAAAAGATGTGATCAGGTTCAAAGAAGGAAGCAAACCTTCTCCTTGCCTGAGTTTTAATTCTGAAGTGTAATTGTAACAAGGTTCCTCCAAGAAAAAGCCAAAAAAAGGAACCGAGGGCTTTTCATTGAACAGACAGAAGCCTGGTGGCCATTGTAAGCAGTCTCTAATAGGGAACTCTTATGTCAAAGGTGCTCAGCCCCACAGTGAATAAATAAGTAGGGTTTTTGTTTGTTTTTTTGGTGGTTTTTTTTTTTTTTTTTGGTGTAGACAAAGGCACCCACATTCTGCGTGATGTATGACTCCTCAAATCTAGAGAGAAATAAGCAATCTAGTCTCTTCCTGTTTTTATTTTAGTTAGTTTCTTCTTGTTCTGTTTTCGATTTGGAGGCGGGGAAGGGGCGGGTATCTCAAGTAGTTGGAAAGAACAGCCTCTAGAGACCCTGCCCCTGCCCCTGCCCCTGCCCCTGCCCCTGCCCCTGCCCCTGCCCCTGCCCCTGCCCCTGCCCCTGCCCCTGCCCCTGCCCCTGCCCCTGCCCCTGCCCCTGCCCCTGCCCCTGCCCCTGCCCCTGCCCCTGCCCCTGCCCCTGCCCCTGCCCCTGCCCCTGCCCGGGGGATGGCAGTTAGGCCCCAGCCTGCAGTATCTCTAGGTGACCAAAAAACCCTCCAGGACCTATCTACAATTGCTGCCCCTTAGCAGATCCTGGTTGCCTTTGAGGGGTGGGAACAGTTTCTCCGGTGGGGAACCGGTGCTGCTGGCGAAAGGGGGAGGGGGTATGCAGAACACAGGCTGGTAGCGCGGAAGGAGGCGCGGAGTAGCTTTGTCTTTACACCTCAGCCCCAGAGGCGAGGAGGGGCCGCGGGGCTGCACTTTCTGCAGCCTATGCGAGCAGCGTTTTGCCATGGAAATCTAATTTGACAGAATAGGTAAATAAAATCAACTGTCATCAGCTCCCACTTTATTTACGGGACAAGGTCAATGTTTTTTAAGTACCAACCTAAACAGCTTATTGGAAACGGATTGCAGGAGCACTCGATGAAGGGCGGTTCTAGAAGTTTTGATTTTTTTTTTTAAATAGCCAAATCCGATTATTATTTGCAAAAAAGCGTCCTCGGCGAGCCGAAGCCAATGCCTTAGTGAATAGCCCTGGCGGTCTGCACACCCGGCCGGCTGCTCTGGGGACCCAGCGCTCCCAGCGAAGCGGTCCCTTTCCTGCACCGCGCACGGCTGGGTGCGCACCTGGGCCCGCAGCACCCGGCTCGCGCTCGCCCCTACGGCTGCGTTGCTGCCGTCCTTTTGTTCTGTCGCCTCCTCTTTCCCCTTGGTTGTTGATTATTAGTATTTTCCTAGTTTTCCAAACTAATAAGTGCCACTATCAGGCAGTTGGAGGCTCTGGGAGGCTGCAGGCTTTGCCGTTCGGCCCTAATTGATATTGAACGAGCTGCTGGTAGACGGGAACAGGGCCGCTGCTGGATAATTTGCAGTTTAATCAGCGTTTGTAATGAGAGCGGCTGATTAGGGCTGTTGGAAATAAAAGAGAGTTACAAGGAACGTCTGTCAGAGTCCGGTGATAATTCAGGACTAATTGTGGTGATTAGCGCAAACTGGATGACTTTGGGCTTTGCTAATGCAAAGAGAAACGTGCAGACTCCAGCCAGAGACCCCTCGGAGAACAGTGCCCCGGCTGCGAGCAACTTTGCTGAGCCTTTTTCCTGCGCGGTCCCCAGCGACTCCCCCGGCTTCGGGGAGGTGCAGTGGCCGCCACCACGCGGAACTACAGGGCAGTGACCAGGCAACCCCGCCTGGGTCTGCAGCCTGCCCTAACAGGGTCCCACAGCGCCTTCCTCGGCCGGGTTAGGGCTAGGAACACGCCTCTGGTCACCCCCACCCCAACCCCGGGATCCCATCCGTACCCCTACCACCACCCTGACCGAGGCCATTTTGCTGCAGGGAAGCGAATCTTGTCCCCTCCCAGTCCCCGGCTCCTACAGTCATCCATCACCACACCTCCTCACCGGGAACACCCGAAAGGGCAGAGCTTTCTGGGTTCCCTCTCATCCCATCACCGCCTCTTTTCCTTCCCTCTCTCTTAGTTCTCCGGGCCCTCATCAGACAAAAGAAAGGTTCTGGACACCCGGGTTCCCTAAACTGTGGTCTCTGGTGGGTGTCACCCAGCCCGCACCACTCTGGGCAGATGCAGCCCGTTAAGTGAACTGAGAAGAGCAGAACAGGGCTTATAAACTGCCGGAGTTCTCATTATTGAGGAGTTTCATAACTCTTTAATTCATTTTTAATGATGGCAATAAACATGGTAGTCATTTTGGAACAATAGCTAAAAATCATAGGGCCATTACTGTCCATTAAAACACTGTTTACAGTTCAGCGGGGGTTCACGTGCCCTGTAGTCAATCATATTAGCCCAAGGAGAGATTTATAGGTTGGAAGAACGGGTCTCTTTCTATTCTTTATATAACACAACACTTACTGAGCAAATTGTTTTTTTTTTTTCCTAAATTCACTTGGTTTTTTAATCGTGGGAATGGGGATTAAATAAGGAGGTGTTGCTGGCACCTCATTTCTATTTGATCAATAGATCATCAAGTACTGTAAGTGCCTTATTCACTATCAAATTAAATGAAAAATACTTTAACCCGTGTCCCTAGTGTCAGCAGATAAAGCTAATAATATTTTCTGTTATGTTTCCATTTAAGCTCTTAGGGCTCGGGAGAAGCCAGGTCTTGTGCTGTTTTCTCTCTTACACAGACCCACATACCTACATACGCAGGGTGTTGTCCCCAGCGCAAGAGTGTTTATTGTTTCTGGGAACCTGAGCCTTCTAATTCACACCAACCATTTTCCCATCTTACATGGATACACCTTGGAGCTTCAGAAGGAGATGGCAAAGCTTTAGGCCTCAGGAGCCAGAGGAGCTGCCTACTGGGGGGGGGGGGCTTCTATGAGACCGTTTGCCCTTTTGCTTTGATACCAGTTCTTGGTACAATAATAAATCTAAACGATAGGCCCAAAAGGGACGAATCTCTGATTTCCTAGATTTTTTTTCTATCCTAGATTAGATGTTATCTAATATTTTGCACACAGTCCCTCCCTGCCTTTGCAGCAACTAGCTACCACCCCTCCCCCCACTGCAGATTTAGAACTCTGTAACTATATAGCCTGTATTTTATAGAATACAGAATCCAAACGGTGTGTTTAGACATGATACTTCCTTTATATCATTCCATGGATTTCACAAAAATCATTTCCGTCTGTGTATATATTCTGGAAAGGGATTTCTTTTCTTTCAATAGCTGGGGTAACGTTGCAGTGGCCTGTCCAAAAAAAAAAAAAAAAAAAAAAAAACAATCGAACGATACTTGCGAAGTTTAATTGCTAACTTAGCAGCTCGGTCACACCTCCCAACCCATTAGATGATGAAATCTCACCTGGTTAGCGGGTACAGTACTGTGGCCTCAATGGCGAATGCCTGATTATACAGCCAAGCTGCTAATTTACCAAAGCCCCCAGCCAGGGAGGCTTGGACGGCCACCACTCACTGTATTCATGCGGTAGCTAAGAGAAGGAACCGTATTCCCTGAGCCGCTTTCCAGCTACCCGCAGAATGAGAAATGTAAAATTAGTGGAGATGTGTGCATGAAGGGAGCCGAGCAATTAGTAAGGCGCGGGCGCCCGCTGGCCCAGAGGGGGTCGGGGAGGGCGAGTAGGGAAACCAGGGCTCGAGGGCAAAGGGCTTCCTTCTTCGCAGCCAGCTGTCTGCAGGCCAGGTCCGCGGTAAGGTCAGCGTGCACATCTCAGCCCCTGGTGAAGCCGCGCCCGGTTAGGAACAATGCCTCTTACCAACCCTTTGCAAAGCCAGTCTGTGGGCGACTGGATACCCACCCGGGCACACACACACACACACACACACACACACACACACACACACACACACACTCATCTGCTTCTCTCCAGCTTGGCCCTGCAAAATCTCCTTAAGCATCCAGTTGTAGGAAACTCGGCCTGTGGCAGCATCACTACCAACAAGCCTCAAGGACAACCGTGGGTTATAGAAGGAAACCACTCTGCTTAGTGCCCTATTTTATTGTCCTATCTCCCCCAGTCCCCCACTTCCTAGCTTCCAGATAGCCACTCTTCTCGATGGCTGCAGGCTTGGCTTCTGAGTGCAGAGCAGTCTTGCAATCTGGGTCTCCCTCAGCGGGTGGGGATGCGCATAAACTGGATATTTACAACAGGAGTGTGCGCATGCACCTCTCTCTGCGAGGGCAGGTGTCTATGTACAGAGATTCTGTTAGCTGCATTGTGGAATTACATACATTCGTGTAGGCTCTAAAGCCACTTTGCAGCCGATTGTCGCTCTGAGATTGGATGAGCCTGGCTAGGGAGACAGCCTTTCTTCAGGGCTACCTTGACTACCTCTTCCTTTCCCGCTCCAGGTAGCAAACCCAACCCTGTCCCCTTCACATCCATCCTTAAAACCAGCCAAACAGTTCACAAACCCTTATTTATTTGTTTGTCTGTGGTTATCGCCTATGTTATTAATTGCACCGAGGCCTTCCTTGCTCTTTGAGAGAGCAGCGGTATAAATTGGCTCTAATAAATATTAGCCGCTAGATTAGGCGAGGTGAAGTTGGCACCGCGCTCTATTTTCGACCTGTAGCCTCTGCGAAGCCGCCAGTTCTGCGCCAGATTAGCCCCATCCATCCAGTGTCAATGGTTGTCTTGTTGAGAAAATCAGTGAGTAAACAGGGCTGACAGAGAGGGGGCCCAGCTGATTACTCATACAAATAGACTGCAAACTCCTCCCGGAGAAGCTGTTTCCAGAGATGGGTTTCTCGCATTGACAAGGCTGCTTCTCCCAGGATCCTCTGTCCTGCTGTTCCCACTTTGTCCTCCATCAATCACACAATTGTGTCCGGGATGTTTTATAGAGTCACTTAATATCCCTGCCTTCATCTCTATTCACTTAGAGAATCATCTGCCATCAGGGCTAAAGGCTTTCTGCAGGACAGGACTGGCGACACACCCTGGCAACAATAGCTCTGGTGGAAGCCGGACTGGTCGCCCTTTCTGATGCTAATAATACAGCCTGGATGTTCCAGTGCGTGGAGGTGGGGGGGGGGGGAGGCTGGGGGGAGGGCTTCTATTGAAATCCATGCTTGGCCCTTTTGTCCACCGTTTTAAATTATGTCTGGAATAGTCCATGATAGGGGTGTGGAGGCCACAATAAGTTTTCTTCTTAAATATTTTCTTTTCCCCTAAATGGTTTTGCAATCAAGATATTTGGTTCTGATTAAAGTCCTGCCTAAATCCATTTTACCTTCTTTTCCAGGAGGAGAAAGTATTTTTCTTACTCAACGGTATAACATTGTTTTGGTCTTTTTTTCACTTTCTTCTTCTTTTTCTTTCTTTCCTTCTTTTTTTTTTTTTTTTGAACCCTGTCCTCTCCCACCTCCTCAGCCTCCAACTGACATCTTCCATCCACACAGAGCAAGATTAACAGAAATTTAGTTTGGGGCCAACTGCACAGCATCTCTTAAGCATGGGTTTTCCACAACCAGGAGGCCAGCTGGGTACAAAATCACATTTTACGGGGGAATTTTAAAGACAGAAGAAAGAATTACAAGGTATCACTCTTTAAGTGGCTCATCTACAAATTAGATTGCTACACAATTAATCAGAAAGTTAATTAATGAGCAAGTTACTAATTAGGACATTTAAAACCAGTGTGTTTATGGAGCCTTGGTTTAAAAAAAAAAAAAGCTCCATAGTTAATTGGCCCACACACTGATCTCATAACTGTTAGTGGAGGTTAAAATACTACAGATGTACTATTTATTATGTATAAGTTCTAATTATGTCACCACTGTCTTCCATATCCCATAACTGACAGAATTTTACACTTAATTGGGAAGGGTGACATTCAGAAAACATAACCTGACTATATATGAAAACCAGTAGACACAGCTATAATAGTTCTGGGATTTATCTGCACTGAAATCTTTCCCTAGGTAGGAACGCCAGCAAAGGTGTTTAGGTTTGAGCACAGTCTCTAGGAGTTCAAACCTTCCGAAGCCCCTCCACCAACCTGGAGACCCCTAGAAAGTGTGGTTGGCTCTGGACATTTTGCTTAAGGCTGACACGGCATGGGGCAAAATAAGAAAATTGGGTCTCTGGAGGCTTCCTCTTTGTTAAGATAGAACAATGAACCAGCAAACCAAACCTTCGTTTTATAAAACTCACAGGTTTGATGCTACCATTTATATTAAAATGTGGACATCCGCTGTGAATCTCTAGAACATTTGCAAAGGGCAAATACCAAGTTAATTTCATTAAAAAGCAAAAAACCAAGGGCACATCCAGATGAATGAGAGTCCATTTATTGTATTTTCCACCAGGAAGTCCCCAAGGCATTCGCCCTTCTGAGTGGCTCGAAGCCCAGGCCACAGGAAGAGCTTTCTTCCCTTTAGAATGAAGAGGAGTTTAAAGCTGCTTCAGACTGGAGGGGTAGAACTCCAGCCTCTGCCTCCCTTTCTAACCAGGTCCTCTGTTGACTCTGCCCTAGCACAGCACCATCTTCCAAACTCCAGCAGTGACTTTCTTTGACAATGCAGTAGGGTAAGAGCTGGCCTGCCTTCCCTCCCCAGATGAATAAATATTCCCTTTGCAGGCCCTGGGCCTTCCACTTTCTAGGTGCAGCC